>NC_041350.1:28625526-28850526 GCF_004354835.1 Perca flavescens
ATAATTAGTACTATTAATTAATTACTCTGGGCTAGGAACACTTACAAAAGGCTCAGAGGATGATGATGTTGGTATAATATGAAAACTGCTGGTGGTTAAGACACACTGTAATTTTGTTGGTAAATGTGAGATGTTGGAGTCACTGCGTCGTCTTCATAACATAAACAAAATTAATTTGACCCGTTCTCCCTCCCGCTTGGTCAGTGGCTGCGATGAGCCCGGCTGTCAATCAATGTCTTCTAGTGATGTGGGCCCCTGATTGGACCAGGCCGTAAGCAACGCGTGCCCTGCTAAACCATAGTTACGCATCTGAATCACTCAATTCTCATTGCCCTACCATAAAGTGGCAGGTAGATTGACAGCGTTACCCGCCAATTGCAAAATTCACCCAATTTTAGCGGGTGGGCGGAGATTATTAATTTCATAGTTCTTCGGGGTATGATTGTAAAGATTTACAAAGAATATGTTTTACGCATGTACTCTCTAACTGGGACGTTTTGGGGACTGATTGGTCCGGATTGCTGTGACACAGTCCACATGGCGATACACTGTTGAAACAAATTACATGTATCCAGCTAATTTAAATAGCTCACATTACTGTAATGTGTGAACAGTTAACTTCCTTTAAAGGTGCCTGCCATACAAAACCATTTTTTGAAATATGTTAGGTCCATATGTGTTTGTGTTTATGTAGTAGATGTGAAAATGAACTGCTACCTCCTCTGTCAGCTCTAGCCACTGGAAAGAAATAAGCAGAGAAATCAGACCAATTACAAAAGCTGGTCAGTCTGACATCATGTTGCCTGATCATTACTGTTCATGAGCTTGCCCAGTTGGAGCTGGTTAAAGGATATACTGATAGCCAGGCTCTCATTAGCTAGCTGTTAACCAATCAGATTCAAACAGCTTAGCTTGTTGAATATTAATGAGAACGCACGGGCAGAAATTGAGTTGAGTCTCCCCCCGGCTTTTTATAGCACGCTACATTGGCTTGAAACAAGGTAACCAAGGAATTTTTTCCACAAAAATGTTACAGAGTCCATGCTAGAACTTCAGACATCACCACAAAGTAATAACACGTGGTATGGGCACCTTAACATTGTATGTGACGCTTGAGTTTAGCGCCACCCAAGGCGATTGTGATTGGTTTAAAGAAATGCAAACAACCTTGAGCGTTTTTTTTTTTTTTTCTCCTATCACAGAATCCATCTAATGGTGTAGGCAGGCCTTACTCCACAGCGCCCGTGGAGAAAGGTCCGGCAATGCAAGATCAGGTTGTGGTCTCAAGCCTCAGTGCTCTGAGAAATGTGAACACTAGAGATGTTATTAGCAAACAGAACTGTACTGTAACAGTCAGGCTCAAACTTTCATCAGCACCAACAACAACTGGAACAGTTACCACATCAACACATGAAATAATACAGAAATACCAGGAAACGTTCCTGCTGGTAACCAGATGTTAAGAAGTATTTCATTGTGATTGACAGCTTCCTGCACAATTAATTTTTCGTTATTTAAAAGACATTGCAAAGTCAGAGCTCAAAAATTCTGTAATTTAGAAAAAAGTCTTGCAACTAGAAAGCTTCACTCAGATCACATTTCCTCCTTCAGAGTCTCTATGAGAAACTCTGACCAGTCTTCAACAGTGGAGAAGAAACAAAGTCTTCCCACCAGTTTCCTGCTCTGAAGGAAACATCTCAACTCTTCATTGTGGGCAGCAAGACCAAACTCTTTAGAAACACATTTCTCAAGTCAACAACTAAAGAAATAATCCCTGAAAGTATAGTCTTGGTTTTGTTCTGGATGTTTCTCAGGGTCTTATGTGTGAGACAGGCACTTCTACCCTGGTCAACTCCTGACACTCACTAAGACAATCCTCCTACACTCAGTAACAGATTAATTTATTTCCTTGTCAGAACATATTCCAAGTAAAAGAACTGTTTCTTTGGCATTTGGCATTATTTTCTGTTACTACAAGTTTTAATGTCACGTGAGGCCAGACAGGCGTGTAAACCCCCAAAACATTTATATGAATCATTTGTCCCCTTCATTTAACTTTAATAAGTCAAAGTCTCCACGGCACTCATTCACCATCAGGAGGAAAAGTGCTTTGTTAAATTCAGGACTTCCCCAGAGGCCTGTACTACGAAACAAGATTTGGCGTTAACTGAGGTAACCTCAGGTTCAGCCCAGGGTAGTCTGTATCACGACGGTGGATCACTTGTTCCCGGGTTTAATCGCCGTGGTAACTCATGCTTGAACACCTACCCTGGTTAGGAGCAGGTTATGGTGGAGATTAGAGATCAACCCGTCTAAAAGCACCGCCTACTACTACTAATCAATGCTCGATTGATAACGGCACCTGTTCTTAGAAGATCAGGAAGAGCTCGGTGCACGGAGAGAGAGAGAGAGAGAGGTGTGCTCATAAAAGTTAAAACATTTAGAGACCAACAACCCAGTTAACATGGGTGTTTTTATGAAATATAGCCTATATATTTTAATAGGAGGAATTACATATTGCTTTTTGAGCTGTGTGTCACCAATGCGCACATCGGTTTGAATTATGTTTTATATTGTTTATTTGCTCTCACGATCACTTCCTACCGCCAGGGTTGCAACTGAAATAATAGGCTAAAAGCAATGGCAGTTTATGGAAAGCACAAGTGTAATTATGGCCAGATGGTCCTGATTGATGGGGAAGTGATATTGGAGTTGTGATTTAAACATCTACAGCGTCGGTTATTCTTTTTTTTAAAAGCTTTCCTTCCTGTTTTAGGAAGCGCCCGACTGTATTATGTTTTGCCTGTAAAACCGTGTCTGTGTCCTTCATATTTATGTAGAATTATAATTTGCTCTTCTTATATATAAAGTGCGGCTCTGGTAGATGTTTGCCATTGTTTATGATGTGCAAACACCACCTCTTTTATGCGAACGCGCGCGTCTCTAGATTGGACAAACCTGGGTTGATTGAACTAGTTGATAACCACCTTCGTGACATCGGTTATCCGGGGACCGCAGTTGTTAGGGTTAGTGAAGCCGGATTACTAAAAGAAGTCCAGGACATGTTGATCTTGCTTCATAGTACAGGCCTTGGGAGAAAAAGCCCACCAATAGGAAGAGACAGCACCCCTCCGGGGGATGAGAACTTTCTGTTAGACCAAAGAAAGGGTCCATTCTACTGAGCTCCAGGGTGAAGTAGGATGGCCCACATTTGTGTCATGTAATGTAATAAGAAAGTAAGGAACTTTACTATTAAGAAAAAGCAACTTTCCCAATAAAATCTTGGTTTCAGACACAACAAGCTCCACTCAGATCATGTTTCCTCCTTCAGAGTCTCTCTGAGAAACTCCGAAAAGTGGGCGGATCTCGGGCGCTGTTGCTATGATACCGGGGGATAAATGACTCTTCCGACGCAAATCTAAAATGGGTTGGTCTGAAGTAGCTAGGTGTCGCTTTGGGCGTAACGTGAAATAAACCAATCAGAGCGTCATCTCACATTCCCTTTAAGAGCAGGCGCTCTTGTTCCATGGCGGATTGCTATTATAACGGCGGATTTACCTGGCGACGCCAGCAGGAGCTGATTGGGATGCGGCAAAGTAATAAATGCGTCTTGACCGGTGGCGATGTTGCTGCGGCATCTCGGGCGCATCTCCCTAAATGGGAACTGCTGCGTCCGTGTAGATGAGAGAAAGCAAAGTGTATCGCTCATTATGGCTTTAGTGCAACAGCGTGCTGCGACTGATGTCATTGTTATTGGTCTTTTGCACACAGGGTCAGTTCGAAACCGCAAACAGTTCACACAGGAATCTGATATCGGCCACATTTTAAAAAGGTAACGTCAACAGCCAAACAAATAAAATTGGATCCGAGCAAAAAATCTGAATTAAGCATTATGACCTGCGGTGTGAACATAGCATAAGAACCTAAATACAATCTACTTGTTGTTCTTCTGTGAAAAGAGAAACAAAGTGAGAAGTGAGAAACATTTAAAATCAAAACACAAGCCTGGAAGCTGCCATCACTTTCTAAGTGATTTCTGATTAACTACATGTTAATCATAAACTGTGGTTCAGTTGTAAACTTTATCCTCCTTATAGCCTATTTACACAAGGGATCATGCTGCAACAAATTGAAGTAACATGTAGAATTGTAGAGCATGCAAATTTTCAATTTGGGTTGCTAGAAAACTAAAGTTCACATGACTTCAAATTTAGTTTTACAGCTACACAACAAGCACCACTCAGATCATGTTTTCTCCTTCAGAGTCTCTCTGAGAAACTCTGAACAGTCTTCAACAGTGGAGAAGAAACAAAGTCTTCCCACCAGTTTCCTGCTCTGAAGGAAACATCTCAACTCTTCATCGTGGGCAGCGAGACCAAACTCTTTAGAAACACATTTCTCAAGTCAACAACTAAAGAAATGATCCCTGAAAGTATAGTCTTGGTTTGTTCTGGATGTTTCTCAGGGTCTTATGTGTGGAGACGAGCACTTCTACTCCTGGTCAACTCCTGACACTCACTAAGACAATCCTCCTACACTCAGTAACAGATTCATTTATTTCCTTGTCAGAACATATTCCAAGTAAAAGAACTGTTTCTTTGGCATTTGGCATCTATTTTCTGTTACTACAAGTTTAATGTCACGTGAGGCCAGACAGACGTGTAAACCCCCAAAACATTTTATATGAATCATTCGTCCCCTTCATTTAACTTTAATAAGTCAAAGTCTCCACGACACTCATTCACCATCAGGAGGAAAAGTGTCTTTGTTAAATTCAGGACTTCACCAGGCCTGTAAAAGCCCACCAATAGGAAGAGTCATGTTATCCTTTTGCTTTCGCCTTGTATCCCGGGTTTAAGTTATATTATTGTTCATGTTTAATAAACCACCTTAAAGGGAGAAGTTGTTTGTCTTCTGTCATAACTGACCAACTGGACCGCTTCAAAGTGGTGATAAAATAAGAAGGGAAATGGCAAACCGAAATAAAGCGAAAGATCAGGAAGAGCTACAAATTAACCAAAAACAGAGAGCAGAAACCATTTGGCTGCCTTCAGTTTTCCCATTAAACCCCTGCTGTCACAAGGAAGCTCCAGTCTAAACACAGGCAGATACAACACCTTCAAGGTTTCCCCACACTAAACAAAGGAAATGTCTTGTTCTTGGTCTGATGGACGGAAAAGGACCCTACCTCAATGCTGAAACTTTAACCCAAATAAATTAGAAAATTCACATAGAATACTGTACAGTATTAACACAGACAATTCCTGACATTTGATCTGAAAACATCAGCTGAGCCAGAGTCAACCAAACTGCAAAAAGAAAGTAAAACACTTTCCTATTTGAAAAACAACTTTACTACTTAAATTTTGGTTTTAGACACAACAGGCTCCACTCCTTCATGTTTCCTCCTTCAGAGTCTCTCTGACCAGTCTTCAACAGTGGAGAAGAAACAAATTCTTCCCACCAGTTTCCTGCTCTGAAGGAAACATCTCAACTCCTCATCGTGGGCAGTGAGACCAAACTCTTTAGAAACACATTTCTCAAGTCAACAACTAAAGAAATGATCCATGAAAGTATAGTCTTGGTTTGTTCTGGATGTTTCTCAGGGTCTTATGTGTGGAGACGAGCACTTCTAGTACCCTGGTCAACTCCTGACACTCACTAAGACACTCCTCCTACACTCAGTAACAGATTCATTTATTTCCTTGTCAGAACATATTCCAAGTAAAAGAACTGTTTCTTTGGCATTTGGCTTGTATTTTCTGTTACTACAAGTTTAATGTCACGTGAGGCCAGACAGACGTAAAACCCCCAAAACATTTTATATGAATCATTCGGTTCCTTCATTTAACTTTAATAAGTCAAAGTCTCCACGACACTCATTCACCATCAGGAGGAAAAGTGTCTTTGTTAAATTCAGGACTTCACCAGGAGTAAAAGCCCACCAATAGGAAGAGGCAACACCCCTGAGGGGATGAGAACTTTCTGTTAAACCAAAGAAAGAGCCATTCTCTCGGAGCTCCAAGGTGAAGTAGGATGGCCCACATTTATGTCATGTAATCCTTTTGCTTTACTCCTTGTATACAAGTTCTATTATTGTTCCAGCATTAATAAACCACCTTAAAGGAGAGAATTTGTTTGTCTTCTGTCATAACTGACCAACTGGACCGCTTCAAAGTGGTGATAAAATAAGAAGGAAATGGCAAACGAAATAAAGCGGAAAATTGTTATTGGTCGTTTACTTAGAAATTAACCAAAAACAGAGAGCAGAAACCATTTGGCTGCCTTCAGTTTTCCCATTAAACCCCTGCGGTCACGAAAATTCCAGTCTAAATACAGGCAGATACAACACCTTCAAGGTTTCCCTACACTAAACAAAGGAAATGTCTTGTTCTTGGTCTGATGGAAGGAAAAGGACCCAGCCTCAATGCTGAAACTTTAACCCCAATAAATTAGAAACTTCACATAGAATACTGTACAGTATTAACACAGACAATTCTGACATTTGCTCTGAAAACATCAGCTAAGCCAGAGTCAACCAAACTGCAAAAAGAAAGTAAGAAATTTTCCTATTTGGAAAACAACTTTACTACTTAAATTTTGGATTTAGAAACAACAAGCTCCACTCAGATCATGTTTCCTCCTTCAGAGTTCCTCTGACCAGTCTTCAACAGTGGAGAAGAAACAAAGTCTTCCCACCAGTTTCCTGCTCTGAAGGAAACATCTCAACTCTTCATCGTGGGCAGCGAGACCAAACTCTTTAGAAACACATTTCTCAAGTCAACAACTAAAAAGAAATGATCCCTGAAAGTATAGTCTTGGTTTCTTCTGGATGTTTCTCAGGGTCTTATGTGTGGAGACGAGCACTTCTACTCCTGGTCAACTCCTGACACTCACTAAGACAATCCTCCTACACTCAGTAACAGATTCATTTATTTCCTTGTCAGAACATATTCCAAGTAAAAGAACTGTTTCTTTGGCATTTGGCATCTATTTTCTGTTACTACAAGTTTAATGTCACGTGAGGCCAGACAGACGTGTAAACCCCAAAACATTTTATATGAATCATTCGTCCCCTTCATTTAACTTTAATAAGTCAAAGTCTCCACGACACTCATTCACACCATCAGGAGGAAAAGTGTCTTTGTTAAATTCAGGACTTCACCAGGAGTAAAAGCCCACCAATAGGAAGAGGCAACACCCCTGAGGGGGATGAGAACTTTCTGTTAAACCAAAGAAAGAGCCATTCTACGGAGCTCCAAGGTGAAGTAGGATGGCCCACATTTATGTCATGTAATCCTTTTGCTTTACTCCTTGTATACAAGTTCTATTATTGTTCCAGCATTAATAAACCACCTTAAAGGAGAGAAGTTGTTTGTCTTCTGTCATAACTGACCAACTGGACCGCTTCAAAGTGGTGATAAAATAAGAAGGAAATGGCAAACGAAATAAAAGCGGAAAGTACGTTTACTTAGAAATTAACCAAAAACAGAGAGCAGAAACCATTTGGCTGCCTTCAGTTTTCCCATTAAACCCCTGCTGTCACGAGGAAGCTCCAGTCTAAATACAGGCAGATACAACACCTTCAAGGTTTCCCTACACTAAACAAAGGAAATGTTATGTACTTGGTCTGATGGACGGAAAAGGACCCAGCCTCAATGCTGAAACTTTAACCCCAATAAATTAGAAAATTCACATAGAATACTGTACAGTATTAACACAGACAATTCTGACATTTGCTCTGAAAACATCAGCTAAGCCAGAGTCAACCAAACTGCAAAAAGAAAGTAAAAACTTTCCTATTTGGAAAACAACTTTACTACTTAAATTTTGGTTTTAGAAACAACAAGCTCCACTCAGATCATGTTTCCTCCTTCAGAGTTTCTCTGACCAGTCTTCAACAGTGGAGAAGAAACAAAGTCTTCCCACCAGTTTCCTGCTCTGAAGGAAACATCTCAACTCTTCATCGTGGGCAGCGAGACCAAACTCTTTAGAAACACATTTCTCAAGTCAACAACTAAAGAAATGATCCCTGAAAGTATAGTCTTGGTTTGTTCTGGATGTTTCTCAGGGTCTTATGTGTGGAGACGAGCACTTCTACTCCTGGTCAACTCCTGACACTCACTAAGACACTCCTCCTACACTCAGTAACAGATTCATTTATTTCCTTGTCAGAACATATTCCAAGTAAAAGAACTGTTTCTTTGGCATTTGGCTTGTATTTTCTGTTACTACAAGTTTAATGTCACGTGAGGCCAGACAGACGTGTAAACCCCCAAAACATTTTATATGAATCATTCGTCCCCCCATTTAACTTTAATAAGTCAAAGTCTCCACGACACTCATTCACCATCAGGAGAAAAAGTGTCTTTGTTAAATTCAGGACTTCACCAGGAGTAAAAGCCCACCAATAGGAAGAGGCAACACCCCTGAGGGGGATGAGAACTTTCTGTTAAACCAAAGAAAGAGCCATTCTACGGAGCTCCAAGGTGAAGTAGGATGGCCCACATTTATGTCATGTAATCCTTTTGCTTTACTCCTTGTATACAAGTTCTATTATTGTTCCAGCATTAATAAACCAATTTAAAGGAGAGAAGTTGTTTGTCTTCTGTCATAACTGACCAACTGGACCGCTTCAAAGTGGTGATAAAATAAGAAGGGAAATGGCAAACGAAATAAAGCGGAAAGTACGTTTACTTAGAAATTAACCAAAAAACAGAGAGCAGAAACCATTTGGCTGCCTTCAGTTTTCCCATTAAACCCCTGCTGTCACGAGGAAGCTCCAGTCTAAACACAGGCAGATACAACACCTTCAAGGTTTCCCTACACTAAACAAAGGAAATGTTATGTACTTGGTCTGATGGACGGAAAAGGACCCAGCCTCAATGCTGAAACTTTAACCCCAATAAATTAGAAAATTCACATAGAATACTGTACAGTATTAACACAGACAATTCTGACATTTGCTCTGAAAACATCAGCTAAGCCAGAGTCAACCAAACTGCAAAAAGAAAGTAAGAAACTTTCCTATTTGGAAAACAACTTTACTACTTAAATTTTGGTTTTAGAAACAACAAGCTCCACTCAGATCATGTTTCCTCCTTCAGAGTTTCTCTGACCAGTCTTCAACAGTGGAGAAGAAACAAAGTCTTCCCACCAGTTTCCTGCTCTGAAGGAAACATCTCAACTCTTCATCGTGGGCAGCGAGACCAAACTCTTTAGAAACACATTTCTCAAGTCAACAACTAAAGAAATGATCCCTGAAAGTATAGTCTTGGTTTGTTCTGGATGTTTCTCAGGGTCTTATGTGTGGAGACGAGCACTTCTACTCCTGGTCAACTCCTGACACTCACTAAGACAATCCTCCTACACTCAGTAACAGATTCATTTATTTCCTTGTCAGAACATATTCCAAGTAAAAGAACTGTTTCTTTGGCATTTGGCATCTATTTTCTGTTACTACAAGTTTAATGTCACGTGAGGCCAGACAGACGTGTAAACCCCAAAACATTTTATATGAATCATTCGTCCCCTTCATTTAACTTTAATAAGTCAAAGTCTCCACGACACTCATTCACCATCAGGAGGAAAAGTGTCTTTGTTAAATTCAGGACTTCACCAGGAGTAAAAGCCCACCAATAGGAAGAGGCAACACCCCTGAGGGGGATGAGAACTTTCTGTTAAACCAAAGAAAGAGCCATTCTACAGAGCTCCAAGGTGAAGTAGGATGGCCCACATTTATGTCATGTAATCCTTTTGCTTTACTCCTTGTATACAAGTTCTATTATTGTTCCAGCATTAATAAACCACCTTAAAGGAGAGAAGTTGTTTGTCTTCTGTCATAACTGACCAACTGGACCGCTTCAAAGTGGTGATAAAATAAGAAGGGAAATGGCAAACGAAATAAAGCGGAAAGTACGTTTACTTACAAATTAACCAAAAAACAGAGAGCAGAAACCATTTGGCTGCCTTCAGTTTTCCCATTAAACCCCTGCGGTCACGAGGAAGCTCCAGTCTAAACACAGGCAGATACAACACCTTCAAGGTTTCCCTACACTAAACAAAGGAAATGTCTTGTTCTTGGTCTGATGGACGGAAAAGGACCCAGCCTCAATGCTGAAACTTTAACCCCAATAAATTAGAAAATTCACATAGAATACTGTACAGTATTAACACAGACAATTCTGACATTTGCTCTGAAAACATCAGCTAAGCCAGAGTCAACCAAACTGCAAAAAGAAAGTAAGAAACTTTCCTATTTGGAAAACAACTTTACTACTTAAATTTTGGTTTTAGAAACAACAAGCTCCACTCAGATCATGTTTCCTCCTTCAGAGTTTCTCTGACCAGTCTTCAACAGTGGAGAAGAAACAAAGTCTTCCCACCAGTTTCCTGCTCTGAAGGAAACATCTCAACTCTTCATCGTGGGCAGCGAGACCAAACTCTTTAGAAACACATTTCTCAAGTCAACAACTAAAGAAATGATCCCTGAAAGTATAGTCTTGGTTTGTTCTGGATGTTTCTCAGGGTCTTATGTGTGAAGACGAGCACTTCTACTCCTGTTCAACTCCTGACACTCACTAAGACAATCCTCCTACACTCAGTAACAGATTCATTTATTTCCTTGTCAGAACATATTCCAAGTAAAAGAACTGTTTCTTTGGCATTTGGCATCTATTTTCTGTTACTACAAGTTTAATGTCACGTGAGGCCAGACAGACGTGTAAACCCCCAAAACATTTTATATGAATCATTCGTCCCCTTCATTTAACTTTAATAAGTCAAAGTCTCCACGGCACTCATTCACCATCAGGAGGAAAAGTGCTTTGTTAAATTCAGGACTTCCCCAGAGGCCTGTACTACGAAAACAAGATTTGGCGTTAACGAGGTAACCTCAGGTTCAGCCCAGGGTAGTCTGTATCACGACGGTGGATCACTTGTTACCGGGTTTAATCGCCGTGGTAACTCATGCTGAACACCTACCCTGGTCGGGAGCAGGTTATGGTGGAGATTAGAGATCAACCCGTCTAAAAGCGCCGCCTACTACTACTAATCAATGCTCGATTGATAACGGCGCGCTGTTCTTAGAAGATCAGGAAGAGCTCGGTGCGGAGAGAGAGAGAGAGAGAGAGGTGCGCTCATAAAAGTTAAAACATTTAGAGACCAACAACCCCTGTTAACATGGGTGTTTTTATGAAATATAGCCTATATATTTTAATAGGAGGGAATTACATATCGGCTTCTTGAGCCGTATGTCACCAATCTTTGTCGGTTTGAATTATGTTTTTATATTGTTTATTTGCTCTCACGATCACTTCCTACTGCCAGGGTTGCAACTGAAATAATAGGCTAAAGCAATGGCAGTTTATGGAAAGCACAAGTGTAATTATGGCCAGATGGTCCTGATTGATGGGGAAGTGATATTGGAGTTGTGATTTAAACATCTACAGCGTCGGCTATTCTCTTTTTTGCCAGCTTTCCTTCCTGTTTTAGGAAGCGGCAACTGTATTGCGTTTTGCCTGTAAAACCGTGTCTGTGTCCTTCATATTTATGTAGAATTATAATTTCCTCTTCATATATATAACGTGCGGCTCTGGTAGATGTTTGCCATTGTTTATGATGTGCAAACACCACCTCTTTTTATGAACGCGTCTCTAGATTGGACAAACCTGGGTTGATTGAACTAGTTGATAACCACCTTCGTGACATCGGTTATCCGGGACCGCAGCTGTTAGGGTTAGTGAAGCCGGATTACTAAAAGAAGTCCAGGACACGTTGATCTTGCTTCATAGTACAGGCCTTGGGAGAAAAAAGCCCACCAATAGGAAGAGACAGCACCCCTCATGGGGATGAGAACTTTCTGTTAGACCAAAGAAAGGGTCCATTCTACTGAGCTCCAGGGTGAAGTAGGATGGCCCACATTTGTGTCATGTAATCCTTTTGCTTTATTCCTTGTATACAAGTTCTATTATTATTCCAGCATTAATAAACCACCTTAAAGGAGAGAAGTTGTTTGTCTTCTGTCCTAACTGACCAACTGGACCGCTTCAAAGTGGTGATAAAATATGAGGGGAAATGGAAAAGGACCCGGCCTCAATACTAAAACTTTAAGCCCAATAAACTAGAAAGTTCACATGGAATACTGTACAGTATTAACACTGAGACAATTCTGACATTTGCTCAGAAATCATCAGCTGAGGAACTTTACTATTACGAAAGCAACTTTCCCAATAAAATCTTGGTTTCAGACACAACAAGCTCCACTCAGATCATGTTTCCTCCTTCAGAGTCTCTCTGAGAAACTCCAAAAAGTGGGCGGATCTCGGGCGCTGTTGCTATGATACCGGCGGGATAAATGAATCTTCCGACGCAAATCTAAAATGGGTTGGTCTGAAGTAGCTAGGTGTCGTTTGGGCGTAACGTGAAATAAACCAATCAGAGCGTCATCTCACATTCCCTTTAAGAGCAGGCGCTCTTGTTCCATGGCGGATTGCTATTATAACGGCGGATTTACCTGGCGACGCCAGCAGGAGCTGTTCGGGATGCGGCAAAGTAATAAATGCGTCTTGACCGGTGGGCGATGTTGCTGCGGCATCTCGGGCGCATCTCCTAAATGGGAACTGCTGCGTCCGTGTAGATGAGAGAAGCAAAGTGTATGCGCGCGTTGTGCACGTGCTACATTATGGCTTTAGTGCAACAGCGTGCTGAATGATTGTTATTGGTCTTTTGCACACAGGTCAGTTCGAAACCGCAAACAGTTCACACTGGAATCTGATATCGGCCACATTTTAAAAAGGTAACGTCAACAGCCAAACAAAAAAAATCAGATCTGAGCAAAAAATCCAAACTAAGCATTAAGACTTGCGGTGTGAATGTAGCCTAAGAACCTAAACACAATCTACTTGTTGTTCTTGTGTGAAAAGAGAACCAAAGTGAGAAACATTTAAAACCAAAAATTTGAAGAAACATAGAATTTTAGAGCATGCAAATTTCAAATTTGTTTTGCTAGAAAACGACAGTTCAAGATACCTGGGTTCAAATAGATTTCACAACAAGCCACACTCAGATCATGTTTCCTCCTTCACAGTCTCTCTGAGAAACTCTGAACAGTCTTCAACAGTGGAGAAGAAACAAAATCTTCCCACCAGTTTCCTGCTCTGAAGGAAACATCTCAACTCTTCATCGTGGGCAGCGAGACCAAACTCTTTAGAAACACATTTCTCAAGTCCACAACTAAAGAAATGATCCCTGAAAGTATAGTCTTGGTTTGTTCTGGATGTTTCTCAGGGTCTTATGTGTGGAGACGAGCACTTCTACTCCTGGTCAACTCCTGACACTCACTAAGACACTCCTCCTACACTCACAGCGTCATCAGAGACAGACAGGCTGACAGCAGCATTAACACTACGAGCACTATTTTAACAATCTGAAACGCAAGTATCAAACGTGAAACGCAAGTAGCTTTGTGGGCCGATCTCGGGCACTGTTGCTATGATAATGGCGGGATGAATGACTCTTCCGACGCAAATCTGAAATGGGTTGGTCTGAAGTAGCCAAGCATGCGCCCTAAAATAGCATCTGAATAATGCGCCACTGACTTTAGACCAGGTTTTTCCTGGTCTGTGGCGGAATTGTTTTCTCCATCCATCCATCCATCTTCGTCCGCTTATCCGATTGTCGGGTCGCTGGGGAGCAGCTCCAGCAGGGGACCCCAAACTTCCCTTTCCCGAGCAACATTAACCAGCTCCGACTGGGGATCCCGAGGCGTTCCCAGGCCAGGTTGGAGATATAATCCCTCCACCTAGTCCTGGGTCTTCCCGAGGCCTCCTCCCAGCTGGACGTGCCTGGAACACCTCCCTAGGGAGGCGCCCAGGGGCATCCTTACCAGATGCCCGAACCACCTCAACTGGCTCCTTTCGGGACGCCGAGGAGCAGCGGCTCTACTCCGAGCTCCTCACGGATGACTGAGCTTCTCACCCTATGTCTAAGGGAGACGCCAGCCACCCTCCTGAGGAAACCCATTTTGGCCGCTTGTACCTTGGATCTCGTTCTTTCGGTCATGACCCAGCCTTCATGACCATAGGTGAGGGTAGGAATGAAAACTGACCAGTAGATCAAGAGCTTTGCCTTCTGGCTCAGCTCTCTTTTCGTCACAACGGTGCGATAGATTGAATGTAATACCGCACCCGCTGCGCCGATTCTCCGACCAATCTCCCGCTCCATTGTCCCCTCACTCGCGAACAAAATCCCAAGGTACTTGAACTCCTTCACTTGGGGTAAGGACTCATTCCCTACCTGGAGAAGGCATTCCATCGGTTTCCTGCTGAGAACCATGGCCTCCGATTTAGAGGTGCTGATCCTCATCCCAACCGCTTCACACTCGGCTGCGAACCGATCCAGTGAGTGCTGAAGGTCACAGGCCGATGATGCCATCAGGACCACATCATCTGCAAAGAGCAGCGATGAGATCCCCAGCCCACCGAACTGCAACCCCTCCCCACCCCGACTACGCCTCGATATCCTGTCCATAAATATTACAAACAGGATTGGTGACAAAGCGCAGCCCTGGCGGAGGCCAACCCTCACCTGAAACGAGTCCGACTTACTGCCGAGAACCCGGACACAGCTCTCACTTTGGTCGTACAGAGATTGGATGGCCCTGAGTAGAGACCCCTCACCCCATACTCCCCAAGCAGCACCTCCCACAGTATCTCCCGGGGGACCCGGTCATACGCCTTCTCCAAATCCACAAAACACATGTAGACCGGTTGGGCATACTCCCAGGCTCCCTCCAGGATCCTTGCGAGTGAAGAGGTGGTCCGTTGTTCCACGACCAGGACGGAATCCGCATTGTTCCTCCTCAACCCGAGGTTCGACTATCGGCCGAACCCTCCTTTCCAGCACCTTGGAATAGACTTTACCAGGGAGGCTGAGAAGTGTGATACCCCTGTAATTGGCACACACCCTCTGGTCCCCCTTTTTAAAAAGGGGAACCACCACCCCAGTCTGCCACTCCTTTGGCACTGTTCCAGACTTCCACGCAATGTTGAAGAGTCGTGTCAACCAGGACAGCCCCTCCACATCCAGAGCCTTGAGCATTTCTGGACGGATCTCATCAATCCCCGGGGCTTTGCCACTGTGGAGTTGTTTGACTACATCAGTGACTTCCGCCTGGGAAATCAACGACAATCCCCCGTTATCCTCCAGCTCTGCCTCTAACATAGAGGGCGTATTAGTCGGATTCAGGAGTTCCTCAAAGTGCTCCTTCCACCGCCCTATTACCTCCTCAGTTGAGGTCAACAGTGTCCCATCCTTACTGTACACAGCTTGGATGGTTCCCCGCCCCCCTCCTGAGGTGGCGAACAGTTTTCCAGAAGCACTTTGGTGCCGACCAAAAGTCCTTCTCCATGTCTTCTCCAAACTTCTCCCACAACCGCTGCTTTGCCTCTTTCATGGCAGAGGCTGCAGCCCTTCGTGCCCTTCATGCGCTGCTACTGACTCCGGAGTCCTCTGGGATAACATATCCCGAAAGACTCCTTCTTCAGTCGGACGGCTTCCCTGACCACCGGTGTCCACCATGGTGTTCGTGGGTTACCGCCCCTTGAGGCACCTAAGACCCTAAGACCACAGCTCCTCGCCGCAGCTTCAGCAATGGAAACTTTGAACATTGTCCACTCGGGTTCAATGCCCCCAGCCTCCACAGGGATGCACGAAAAGCTCCGCCGGAGGTGTGAGTTGAAAATCTGTCGGACAGGGGCCTCCTCCAGACGTTCCCAATTTACCCGCACTACACGTTTGGGCTTACCAGGTCTGTCCAGAGTCTTCCCCCACCCCCTGACCCAACTCACCACCAGATGGTGATCGGTTGACAGCTCTGCCCCTCTCTTCACCCGAGTGTCCAAAACATACGTCCTCAGATCAGATGAAACGATTATAAAATCGATCATTGACCTTTGGCCTAGGGTGCTCTGGTACCAGGTACACTTATGAGCATCCCTATGTTCGAACATGGTGTTCGTTATAGACAATCCATGACTAGCACAGAAATCCAACAACAAACAACCACTCTGCTTTAGATCAGGGAGGCCGTTCCTTCCAATCACGCCTCTCCAGGTGTCTCCATCATCACTGAAACTGCAAAATAGCACCAGGGAATGTTTGCGCCTGAACACGCCTCTTCTTTTCGCTGTACCGCCCCCGGGAGCGCAAATACATTCCCTAATTCATCAACGTGCGTCTGTGGAGGGAAAAGTCCGCTGTAGGTTGGGTGCGAAATAGGAATGAAACATGCATCGGTGTACAGAGGCAATTGCGCTGAGTGCAAGATAGGACCCTATGGCTGTATCTCATAACCCGTTTGTGATTAGAGTGCGGGAAGCGGGTATGGCTGCATCCTGGAGCGTCTCATGTCAAGCCGTCCCGTCTCATGCCGTCCCGTCTTGTGCCGAGGCGCGTCCAACGGTAAGTTCAGAGGGTCAAAAATATGAAATCAAATTATTTTCCAGCTGGAGATACGGGTAAGTTCATGGGCGTCAGTTTGGTTTGAAATGTGCTGGGGACAGAGACGCAGATTTGGAAGTACATTTCCAGAAGTGCTGGGTACAATGACGCATTATTTATTTGTTTCTCTTTCGCGCAGGTCATGTTTGAAAGATGCTGTCCTGTAGCTAACTAATGAATAAAAATGTGGTTTAATGTATGTAAACAATGATCAATGATTACCAAATTTCTCTTTTATATTGCTTCTCATAGCCACTGAAAACTGTCAAAAAAATTAAACCCAAAGGCTAATTATTATGGACGTTATCTGACATCTGACGCGTTTCTGCTTCACATTTTCAGCAGGGCATCAGTGGTTATGAGGAGCAATATGAGAGAGAAATTTGGTAATCATTGATCATTTTGGGTAGGCTACAAGCTTTTTCCTCGCCATATTATATGCCATATATTTCGGTTTAGTTCTTTTGACAGGCTTAAGTGTTCATTACAAGATATGGCCATGAGAAATTTGGTGATCATTGATCGTTGTTGAGGTACATTAAACCACGTTAAGCTTTTTCACGTTAAGCAGAATGTCCCGACAACCAGTGTTGCGCAGCAGCAGAGCGGCTGTGTCTGTGCCTGCCCTGTGGCGATAGAGATTGTTGTGAATTTCTTGGCATCTTTCGCTCAAGAATTATATGTGTTATGGACTCTTTTTTTTTTTTAACTACATTGAGCTGGAGGTTTTCAAAAAAGTGGTGGGTGCAAAATGACTCGTGACGAAATCTGGTATAGGTACGCGTAACCACCGTCCCCACCAAAATCGACGCCATATGGCGTAACTTCGTGACCACGTTTATTGCAATCAATTAAAAAACATTTAAACTGTTAAAGTAACAATTTTAGCCATACATATAGTTTGCTGATATCTGGATGTTATTGTTGTGTCCCTGATGTTAACGTACATTTGATGAAACCTGCATCAGCGTTGGTTTGTTAGCAAATTAGCTAACGTTACCTAGAGCAATTTATGGTTGCAGACTCGGCACCAGACGGGACAGCATGACATGGGATGCTCCAGGCTGCAGCCATACAGTCTTGGAGGGCGGATCAGGCCGCATTTTTCTGTCCGAGTCCAGCACGCCCCTGAAAGAGCAGTAACCAAACCCAGCCCGAGCCCAACATTAAGATATTTATGTCTGAGCCCGACTCGAGCCCGAAACAGTTAAAATCAAATTTTTTCCACATACTGATGACACACGTATGTTTGTTAGTGTGGAAAGCCTGTTTCTATTAAGCAGATTTACAGTTTGTGTTGGTAGAAAGCTAAAATTCAAGAGTTATATTAGTTTGAAGTTAATCTTTACAACTTCACGACAAGCTCCACTCAGATCATGTTTCCTCCTTCAGAGTCTCTCTGAGAAACTCTGAACAGTCTTCAACAGCAGAGAAGAAACAAAGTCTTCCCACCAGTTTCCTGCTCTGAAAGAAACATCTCAACTCTTCATCATGGGCAGCGAGACCAAACTCTTTAGAATCACATTTCTCAAGTCAACAACTAAAGAAATGATCTCTGAAAGTATTGTCTTGGTTTGTTCTGGATGTTTCTCAGGGTCTTATGTGTGGAGACGAGCACTTCTACTCCTGGTCAACTCCTGACACTCACTAAGACACTCCTACTCTCAGTAACAGATTCATTTATTTACTTGTCAGAACATATTACATATTACTGCTGGTGCACGCCAGCAGGAGCTGTTCGGGATGCGGCAAAGTAATAAATGCGTCTTGACCAGGTGGCGATGTTGCTGCGGCATCTCGGGCGCATCTCCTAAATGGGAACTGCTGCGTCCGTGTAGATGAGAGAAGCAAAGTGTATGCACGTTGTGCACACGCTACATTATGGCGTTAGTGCAACAGCGTGCTGCGTCTGATGTCATTGTTATTGGTCTTTTGCACACACGGGTCAATTTGAAACCGCAAACAGTTCACACTTGAATCTGATATCGGCCACATTTTGAAAAGGTAACATCAACAGCCAATCAAAAAAAATCAGATCTGAGCAAAAACTCCAAATTAAGCAATAAGAATTGTGGTGTCAACATAGCCTAAGAACCTAAATGCAATCTACTTGTTGTTCTTCTGTGAAAAGAGAACCAAAGTAAGAAACATTTAAAAACAAAAACTTGAAGAAACATAAAATTTTAGAGCATGTGTATTTCCAATTTGTTTTGTTAGAAAACTACAGTTCGAGATTTGTGGGTTCAAATAGATTTCACCACAAGCTCCACTCAGATCATGTTTCCTCCTTCAGAGTCTCTCTGAACAGTCTTCAACAGTGGAGAAGAAACAAAGTCTTCCCACCAGTTTCCTGCTCTGAAGAAAACATCTCAATTCTTCATCGTGGGCAGCGAGACCAAACTCTTTAGAAACACATTCCTCAAATCAACAACTAAAGAAATGATCCCTGAAAGTATAGTCTTGGTTTGTTCTGGATGTTTCTCAGGGTCTTATGTGTGGAGACGAGCACTTCTACTCCTGGTCAACTCCTGACACTCACTAAGACACTCCTCCTACACTCACAGCGTCATCAGAGACAGACAGGCTGACAGCAGCATTAACACTACGGGCCCTATTTTAACAATCTGAAACGCAAGTATCAAACGTGAAACACAAGTAGCTTTGTGGGCGGATCTCGGGCGCTGTTGCTATGATACCGGCGGGATGAATGACTCTTCCAATGCAAATCTAAAATGGGTTGGTCTGAAGTAGCCAAGCATGCGCCCCTAAAATAGCATTTGAATAACGCGCCACTGACTTTAGACCAGGTTTTTCCTGGGGCCTGTTTCACAAAAGTAGAATATATAAATCCAGGATAACCGATAAAGCGAGGCTTGACCTAGTCTAATCTATGCATCCTGGCTTGGTGCGTTTCACGAAGGCCAAGCCAGGCTGAGGAGGAGAGACTAGGTCGAGCCAGGCTGAAGTAATTCAGATAGATGCGCGTCCACGGATTTCCTCAAAAGACCGCGAGGTCGAGCACAGATTTACTGATGCCAAAATGGAGAATACGCATTGTACATACTTTATACAGAGTGAGCAGCAGCTTCTTGTGGAAGTATGATGACGTGAAACACATTATTTGAATAAAAAGAAAATAACACGGCCGCTGTAACGAAACAGCGAGAGAAAGCTTAGCAGACGATCGCAGACCTACTGAATGCGTACGGAGCCTAAATATCTACATTAACTGACCACTGCTCTGAATGGAAATCGTCATACTCCTACCATTCAATGATTAGGCTACTAATCATTTGCACAAATTAACAATTGTACGCTTTGCCTTAAAAGTAAGCAGAAGATAATGTTACTCAGGAAATTTACCATGAAGATCCATTTTCTATAACGCTAGAATATGAAGCGTAAATATTCACTCTGTTCCTCCCTCTCTCTCATTGGCTAAAATATTAATTTCCTAAGTCATATTAACTTCCACTACTCGCTTTTAATGCAAAGTGTACAGGTGTTCGTTTTTGCAAATGACAAGTGACACATTGAATGGTTTCATTTAAAAGCAGTAGTTCATAAATGTATATTTTTAGACTATCATTTAGTCTGTCCACTATTATCTGTCACGCTTTTTCTCGCGTTTTTTTATTTTTTATAGAGGACGAGTTTCCTTCTCTACATATGATATGCCTTGCTCCCTGGTATATATGGACATAGAAAATAAACTGAAGAACTTGAACTGTAAAATCTAGAAACTATAAAGATAATAAAGTGATAAATTCCATGCACACTATAAACATGAATGGAACAGAGTATATTCATCAGTTATTTCCCCCGAGGCAAAATATAAGGTCAAAAACCATTAAGGTGTCCTCTCCCTGTTGTTACATGAACGTACAGTAGCCTACATCACTAGATAGTTACTGATCCAGTGAACTAAGCTAAGTCTATAATTTGGGAGGATTGTACAGTTAGGATATGTTCTTAAAATTGTACAATCCTCCCAAATTATAGTCCCAGTTTACTGGACAACACAAATTGTGTGATAAGAATGGCAAATACAATGCACATGGAAGCAGAACAAACATGATCCTTATTGTTAAAGAATAAAAAAAGAAATGATACACTAAAATAATTTAAGGTGCATTGGGGAACTATAGAAATGTACAGCATTGTATGTATTGCCCTTAGTAACAGACTTCATTTAAAACTCATTTGAAATTTTATCAGCCTTTTCTAATTATCCCAACAACTGCCATAATATATTCATCAAACTTCTTACAACAATATGAACAGCAGTCTTCATACAGCAATATAACAGTAACAATGACAAATTTATAATTATAAAAAAAAATAATGGTCACAACTTTAAATAATAACAGTACTTAAATGAACAGCAATATGCACCTGTTGTATTTTAATCCAGGCTGATAACAATAGGGTAAAACCACTGCTGAGCGAACAGAAAAGGCTCCAGGATTAAATAAATCCTGGCTGTTAGCCTGGTCAGGACCAGGCTAGCTGCACAGAATAAATCTCCATGGTGATTTATGTGCCTCCGCTTTCATGAAACCGAATCAAGGCTAAATTCATCCAGGATAACCAGGAAATCCCGGCTTAATCCCTTATCTTGGTTTTGTAAAACAGGCCCCTGGTCTGTGGCGGAATTGTTTTCTGAAACTGCAAAATAGCACCAGGGAATGTTTGCGCCTGAACACGCCTCCTCTTTTCGCTGAACCGCCCCCGGGAGCGCAAATACATTCCCTAATTCATCAACGTGCGTCTGTGGAGGGAAAAGTCCGCTGTAGGTTGGGTGTGAAATAGGAATGAAACATGCATCGGTGTACGGAGGCAATTGTGCTGAGTGCAAGATAGGACCTTATGGCTGTATCTCATAACCCGTTTGTGATTAGAGTGCGGGAGGCGGGTATGGCTGCATCCTGGAGCGTCTCATGTCAAGCTGTCCCGTCTCATGCCGTCCCGTCTCGTGCCGAGGCGTGTCCAACGGTAAGTTCAGAGGGTCAAAAATACGAAATCAAATTATTTTCCAGCTGGAGATACGGGTAAGTTCATGGGCGTCAGTTTGGTTTGAAATGTGCTGGGGACAGAGATGCAGATTTGGAAGTACATTTCCAGAAGTGCTGGGTACAATGAAGCATTATTTATTTTTTTCTCTTTCGCGCAGGTCATGTTTGAAAGACGCTGTCCTGTAGCTAACTAATGAATAAAAATGTGGTTTAATGTATGTAAAAGTAAAATAAAAGAGCTGTTTCTTTGGCATTTGGCATCAATTTTCTGTTACTACAGGTTTAATGTCAGGTTCAGCCCAGAGTTTTCTGTATCACGACAGTGGATCACTTGTTACCGGATTCAATCGCCGTGGTAACTCATGCTGAATACCTACCCTGGTCGGGAGCAGGTTATGTTGGAGATTAGAGATCAACCGGTGTAAAAGCACCGCCTGCTGACCAATCAATACTTAGAAGATCAGGCGTAGCTCGGTGCGCGGAGAGAGAGAGGTGGGCTCATAAAAGTTAAAACATTTAGAGACCGACAACCCCGTTTACATTCCCTGATGGGTATCTTTATGAGGGGAATTACGTTTGTCGGCTTGTTGAGCCGTGTGTTGCCAATGCGCACGTCGGTTTGAATTATGTTTTTATATCTTTTATTTTCTCTGACGATCGCTTACCACTGCCAGGGTTGCAACTGAAATAATAGGCTAAAGGAACGGCAGTTTATGGAAAGCACAAGTGTAATTATGGCCAGATCTTGTGCCTGACTGATGGGGAAGTGATATTGATAAGCGTTGTGATTTACGCATTTACAGCGTCGGCTTTCTTTGCCAGCTTTCCTTGCTGTTTTAGGAAGCAGCAACTGTATTGCGTTTTGCCCGTAAAACCGTGTCTGTGTTCTTCATATTTATGTAGAATTATAGTTTGCTCTTCTTATATAAAATATGAGACTCTGGTAGATGTTTGCCATTGGTTATGATGTGCAAACACCACCTCTTTTATGTGAACGCTCGTATCGCTGGATTGGGAAACCCTGGGTGGATTGAACTAGTTGATAACCAGAGTCGTGACACAGCTTATGCGGGACCGTGGTTGTTAGGTTAGGTGAAGACGGGTAACTGAAAGAAGTCCAGGACATGTTGATCTGGATTGGTAGTACAGGCCTTGGAAGTAAAAGCCCACCAATAGGAAGAAACAACACCCCTGAGGGGGATGAGAACTTTCTGTTAAACCAAAGAAAGGGTCCACTCTACGGAGCTCCAGAGTGAAGTAGGATGGCCCACATTTATGTCATGTTATCCTTTTGCTTTATTCCTTGTATACAAGTTATATTATTGTTCCAGCATTAATAAACCACCTTAAAGGAGAGAAGTTGTTTGTCTTCTGTCCTAACTGACCAACTGGACCGCTTCAAAGTGATGATAAAATAAGAAGGGAAATGGCAAATGAAATGAAGCAGAAAGTACGTTTACTTACAAATTAACCCCAAAAAACAGAGAGCAGAGACCATTTGGCTGCCTTCAGTTTTCCCATTAAACCCCTGCTGTCACGAGGAAGCTCCAGTCTAAACAGACAGACACCTTCAAGGTTTCCCTACACTACACAAAGGAAATGTCATGTTCTTGGTCTGATGGATGGAAAAGGACCCGGCCTCAGTGCTAAAACTTTAACCTCGATAAATTAGAAAGTTCACATGGAATACTGTACAGTATTAACACTGAGACAACTCTGACATCTGCTCTGATATCATCAGCTGAGTGGCAGTTCACCAAACTGCAAACAAGTGAATGGATGAGTCAACCAAACAGGCAAATAAACCAAAAAAAGAAATGTTGAAGTTGACCTGAGATCTCTGAGAGTCATTAAGAGTATTTGTTGATTGATTGCTGACTTAAAAGTTATTTTGTTATTAATAATATGCAATCGTACATCTTCTTACTAAAAACAAGGGAATATAAGCAACATCTACCCACATGGTAATAAAGCAGTCCCTTTTGAAATAGATGCTTGGTTTTTAGACACAACAAGCTCCACTCAGATCATGTTTCCTCCTTCAGAGTCTCTCTGAACAGTCTTCAACAGTGGAGAAGAAACAAAGTCTTCCCACCAGTTTCCTTCTCTGAAGGAAACATCTCAACTCTTCATCGTGGGCAGCGAGACCAAACTCGTTAGAAACACATTTCTCAAGTCAACAACTAAAGAAATGATCCCTGAAAGTATAGTCTTGGTTTGTTCTGGATGTTTCTCAGGGTCTTATGTGTGGAGACGAGCACTTCTACTCCTGGTCAACTCCTGACACTCACTAAGACACTCCTCCTACTCTCAGTGACATATTCATTCTTTCGGTATTTATGGAATGGACCACCAGAGGAAAATAGGGGAGGGTCATGTGTTTTTATTCTTTGTTGATGGGAGGGTCATCCAATTTTTTTTAGTCTACAGGGGAGGGTCTCCCAACTTTTGTATTATGAGAAGAGCAAAATTTCAAAGTGGCTTGTTTGGTGCATATTTATCCATGTAGCTCCATGTAGCTCTCCCAGTCTCGGCCCATATCGCTAGCAGTTCAAAAACTATATAGTTCAAAAACATCCAAAACATCGTACAAAAACACAAATACTAGTTTACTAGATGAGTAACTTAGTATTTGAAGTAACGCAGGAAGTATGCATTTAGTTTCCATGCTTATTGTGTTTCCACAACAATGTTCTCAAAAATATCTGTGCACTCTAGCATCCTCAGTGCCTTGTGAGAGGGTCACATTACTGTCCAGTTTCTGCGCCAATGGGTTTGCCATTGTTGTACACAGTCTGCCAGTACGATGTCTTAACATCTTAACCATAGGAATGACTTTGGAGCCAGACACTCGTTGTTCTTCAGACAGTTCAACAGTGGCCAGGTGGAATGGCTTCAGAACCATCAGACACTGTTGGATGGACTCGTATTCTTCTGCTGAAAAGGGAGTGATGTCATTGGTTAGATTAGCCAAAGTTGCTCCCAAAGGCTCTCGCAGGTCATGGATCCTCTGCAGCATGGCATAGGTGCTATTCCACCTTGTATCCACTTCTTGGATTGGCTTCAGCAGAGGTCTACCCATCTGTAGCTGGATTTCGCACAGTTTTTCCTTGGCAGTTGTGCTGCATTTAAAAAGATGTACAATGCGGCGTGCACAAGACCGCATTTCTTCCAGCTCAGGGGTTAGAGCAAGGGATGGCTTCACCACAAGGTTTAAAACGTGCGAAACAGGGGACATGGCGGAGATGTAACTGATTAGCACATGCAATCATGTTTGACGCACAGTCGGTCACCAAGCTTGTTACCTTCCCTGTAATTCCCCAGTCTGTCATAAGGGCTGACTTTGCTTCAGCGATGTTAGCTGTTGTGTGCGTGTCAGGGAACTTCCTCACTTCTAAAAGCACAGTGGAAAGCTTGGCCTCTGCAGTGACATAGTGGCATGTTACTGCCAAGTAGGCATCCATGTTTATAGATGTCCACATGTCTGCAGTCAAGCTTACTGTGGATGCCTTCCGAGCTCAGCCAGCCTTCTCCTTGGTGTCTTCATATTTTTTCTGCAGCATTGCCTTCAAGGTCTTCCTCCCAGGGATAACATATGTGGGATCCAAGAGATTAACAAAGGCCTTGAACCCTGCATTCTCCACAATGCTCAATGGCTGGGCATCCACCACCACCATCTCCAGCAAGGCTTCATCCAGCTCCATTTTCCTGGACACTGTCACACAAGAAGCATCATATGAATGACAATATTAATTCAGTAATTATTCATTACTTCATTATTATGCAGCAAATGTATATGTATATAAAATATATATCTGACAGTTTCTTTTTGTGTGTTTGCATGTTTTAAATGTGAATTCGGAGCCTTATCAAATAATACATTCTGCCAGTGTTTGGGACAAACAACGTAGCCATGAAGTGAGCCAAGGAGTGAGGACTGCAGCTAGTGATATCCTTTCGCCCAGTTTGGTGCGTGTTCCTTCCTGGTGGGGTGAGACAAGATTAATAGGCTGTGTTGTATAATGATCACAATAATGAAACGAAATGAAACAAACCAAACGAAGGACCGGAATGAACATTGCCTTGAATATTGGCGCTGGGTGGAGCATTAGATGTTGCAGCTGCTGCTGCTTCGTGTTTTGCACAGAGGTGCCTCAACATTGAAGATGTATTATTGTTGTATGCCAGTTCTTGTGGGCACAGTAAACACCGAACCTTAAAATAATGCAAAGAGTGTGACTGTTTAGAGAAACACCTGGACTGGCCTGTTAGAATAGGCAATTTGATCTGAATTACTAGGTAGGCTAGTTAATGCATCTAGGCTACTTTATTTAGCAGATAATGTTGTCTGAATGACAGTGCAGGGAATAATAATAATAATAATAATAATAAATAGGCCTAATAATACAACAGTCCATAAAACGTAGCCATTTACCTTATTTGGGGATAGTAGGTCAAAATGTTCCCACACCCTTGAACGCTTCCTTACGTTTGTACTGTTGTCCATGTTGTATTTTGAATAAACGGCTCTGAAATAAGCACGTCAACTCGATGAAACACAACAAAACTTATCTGGGTGTGCGCCGCGCGTCTCTCCCGTCTCTCCTCGGAGTGAGTAGTATCGGTGCAGCGGCATTTATTCGAATCCAGCAAACCCTTCCGGAGTTTCAGTGACGTTCGAAGCTTCGGACGTCATCAGTCACGTGCTTATTTCAATTTGATACAAGCTCCAACACTGTTTCGAACCAGTGTGCTTTGCGGAAGTGACTAAAGTCTAAAGGTCCTAAAATGCTTCTGGTGGTCCCTTAAATAAATAACTAACAGTCCCTTATTTGCTTGTCAGAAGTAAGAGAACTGTTTCTTTGGCAATTTGGCATCTATTTTCTGTTACTACAGGTTTAATGTCACGTGAGACCAGACAGACGTGTAAACCCCCAAAAAATTTTATAAGGATCATTTGTCCCCTTCATTTAACTTTAATAAGTCAAAGTCTCCACGGCACTCATTCACCATCAGGAGGAAAAGCGTCTTTGTTAAACTCAGGACTTCACCAGGTGACATCTGTATGAAAGAGCAGTAGTCAAGACAAACTTAACTGAGTCCAAGTCAAGACCGAGTCCAGAGCAAATCGTATCCTGTTCAAGACCTTAATAGACAATAGTGTCTTTCTTTCCAATACTAATAGAGTGATTAAGAAGTGAGGACTGATCTCTAAACAAGAATGATCTTCTAACATCAAACTAATCAATGCATAGTGTTACAACAGGTCTTTGGAGAAGCTAGTTGATAGGGTAAATGCTGACATGAGGGGGCGTGTTTGTGTGATGCTGATAACCCAGATTGGCAGAGATCAGAAGGGATTATTTGAAGAGATTGCTTCCAATCATTGGCTAGCTGTTAACCAATCAGATTCAAACAGCTTAGCTTGTTAAATATTAATGAGAACTGGCAGTCTTCCTGTAGGTTTTCTATACCATGCCAGGATGGCTTGAAACAAGGTAACCAAGGCATTTTTTCCACAAAAAATGTCACAATCCATGGTGGAACTTCAGACATTACCACAAAGTAATGAAATGCGTGTGGCACCTTTAATGGCAGGAAACTTTTAGTATTGTATGTGACGTTTTCTTTTGCGGGGTACAAATGTTCCACCAAAACAAGTCCCTTCCTGAGAAGATTTTGCAGATTTTGGAGTTTAGCGCCGCCCAAGATGATTGTGATTGGTTTAAAGAAATGCAACAACAACCTTGAGTGTTTTTTTTTCTCCTATCCCAGAATCCATCTGTGGTCTAGGCACGCCTTACTCCACAGTGCCATGGAGATAGGTCTGGCAATGCAAGATCAGTTTCTGGTAAAAGCCTCAATGCTCTGAGAAACGTGAACACTAGAGATGTTATTAGCAAACAGAACTGTACTGTAACTGTCAGACTCAAACTTTCATCAGCACCAACAACAACTGGAACAGTAACCACATCAACACGTGAAATATTACAGAAATACCAGGAAAAGTTCCTGCTGTTAACCAGAAGTTAAGCACTAAGTTGTTTTGAACCATAATATGCTGCACATTTAATGTTTTGTTATTGAAAGGTCATTGCAAAGTTAGACATCAGAAATTCTGTGATTGAGAAACAAATCTTGTAACTACAGTTTCACAACAAGCTCCACTCAAATCACATTTCCTCCCTCAGAGTCTCTCTGAACAGTCTTCAACAGTGGAGAAGAAACAAAGTCTTCCCACCAGTTTCCTGCTCTGAAGGAAACATCTCAACTCTTCATCGTGGGCAGCGAGACCAAACTCTTTAGAAACACATTTCTCAAGTCAACAACTAAAGAAATGATCCCTGAAAGTATAGTCTTGGTTTGTTCTGGATGTTTCTCAGGGTCTTATGTGTGGAGACGAGCACTTCTACTCCTGGTCAACTCCTGACACTCACTAAGACACTCCTACTCTCAGTAACAGATTAATTTATTTCCTTGTCAGAACATATTCCAAGTAAAAGAACTGTTTCTCTGGCATTTGGCATCTATTTTCTGTTAGCATTCCAGCATTAATAAACCACCTTAAAGGAGAGAAGTTATTTGTCTTCTGTCCTAACTGACCAACTGGACAATTAATCAGCCATAATGTGAGGACCTTAGTTTAAAGTCTTGCTCTTTAAACAATACACACAGTCCACTTGGACCACATCTTCCAACAGTGGAGTTGTTGTAGTGGTTAAGGTTAGGATAGCTTATTGGTAATGGGATAGGACCTGAACAAATCAGGTTACGTTCTAAAAACACAACTGTTGCTCCAAAATAGTATCTCTGAAATTGAGTGTGATGTTGGACACTGCTGAGTGTGACTGTCTCACACTGGAATGCACACCATTGTAAAAGTAGCTACTCACAGCTGCAAAACTATCAAAACAATGTAGTGGTGTGAAGGCTGCAGCGAAAACTCAGAAACAAAAAAGTAAATGTGTAGAAAGTCATGAATCAGAATAAAAAAATACTATTTAACCTCTGGCTATCAGTCAGACCTTTATCCATTGGTGCTGATGAAAGTTTGAGCCTAACAGTTACAGCAGACTTCTGTTTGCTAATAACCAGGGGCACAGCACCAGACCCTGGGCAGGGCTCCAGACTGCGACCAAATGGTCTCATTTTGCGACAAAATTTTAGAGTGTGCGACTAAATTTTACATTCAGTCGCACATGCGCAACCAGTAAATTTGCCCCCTTTTTTACACTTAAACGTGGAAATTTCAGTACCTGAGAGCGTGTAAGCACAAAGCTTATCTGTCCTCTCTGCATAGCGACAGAGCGGAGCTCCGGCGCGCACACACACGCGCAGAGGTGCGGACGGAGCAGACTCGTCGGCTCTGCAGTTTTGTTGAAGTTACAGTTAGTCACGGAAATGCCAATAAAGTGGTCGCAAGTGTGGTTACATTTTTTGCGATATTATATTAATATCGAGGCGAAAGCGGTCGCGGGGCTTTTGACGTTACACTGAGTCAAGCAGGCACAACGTTGGTTTATCTGCCCTGGGGACTGACTGACAGGCTGAAGGCAGCTTGATTTCTACAGCACCTTTCAGCAACAAGGCAATTCAAAGTGCTTTACATGAAACATTAAAGAGCAATTAAAAACAGTCATGATAAAAATAAAACAGGCTAAAAAAGAATAATATAAATACAAGAATAAAAGTTACAGTGAGTAACAAAATAATTATTCAATTCAAGGTTGTTTGGGAAGAGAGGGGGAGGGGTTTATTTTTAGTTTAGTTTAGTAGCCTAAACAATGCATGTTTAATTTTAAGTTGAATTCATTGTAATTGTAGACTGGAGACTAGAGCTGGTATATTTTTTAAATATCTGTACTGTCATGACAGCGATGGTGCTGTCGGTTTACCTTCTATGTTGCATCTTCAAAAGTGCAAAATAAAATGTGAAACTAAATTTGAAACATCACCTTGTAATTTCTGCATCGATTATCAAAGTGTTTATTAGTAATACAGTGGAAATTAGTATAAATGTGAATATTTGGTTAGCATGTTGTTTTACGGTGTGTGCCCCTAAATTTTGTAGATGCGCCCCTAAAGTTTTCAGTTGGGGGCTACTGTGCTCCTAGTGAAAAAAGTTAGTCTGGAGCCCTGATGGGCCCCCATGTTCCTCAACAACCCCCCCCGCCAAAATAAAAATATAAATAATAATCGGGCCTCTGTACACATGAATCTGTAGGCTTAGATGTTTATAGAGTAATAACTAGCAACTGTAATGCTTAGAGTAGCCTGATGACACACATTTCAAACCTCCTTTCTCAACATTCTCTAGCCTACTTTACTGTGGTTACTACTACATTTTGTTGGTTTTCTCTGTACCTTTACTTGCCAGCCTGCGTACTATGGTGTCTCTCTGATCATCTGTGAATTTATCTGGCCATAGTCCTGGATCCTCTGGCAAAAACTGGTCTACACTGCTCTGCCTACTTTCCAGTTCCTCATCTCTCATTTCCACACTGTGCTCAGAGCTCCCTGCTGTCTTCACTCCCATCATCCTCAATCAGATGTTCTCTATCATCTTTCTCTATGAAGGATACATTTGATATTAACCTCTTATCCTAATTGTAACCTAATATAATAAAACACACTAAGATGTTAATGTTACTTAACACTTTTCAGTCAAAATGGCTAAACATGGTTTGCTTTAATTTTGATATAAGCTTCCCTTGTCTCAAATCCAAAGAGGATGATGAGGGGTCTGTTGCTACTCCACTCCCTGGTGTGACACTTTCTGAAGCTGAGGGCCATGTGTTTCACAACGTTTCTACTAAATCTGACGTAACTATAATGTTGACATGATATGTATCTACCGATGAGCTACCAAGCCTGACACTGATTAGCCTATTATTGCTAATTATAGACATTATAGCCTATTCATTTAAAATGAAACATGTTTTAAATTAGGCTATTACAATGGTGTGTTGTATGCAAACAGCATTGTTAGTGTAGTTTATTTATTTAGCCTTTACCTCAGATTACATGTATAACCAAATTATCATTTGAAAGTGTATGTTCTGATCTTTATATGGGCTTTAATAAGTCAATTATTGTTGTCTCAGTCCGTTTTTAGCACTAACGGTCGCGGAGATATTCAAGCAGTTTAGCACCATGGATTTCGTTTTTTTTGTTTGTGCTCACCTCTCTAAAAAAGTCAGTTACCAATTGTTTCCCCTCATTTTGTTTTCTCTCCTTCTCCTGTCTTTCCTTTCTTTTTGGTAGCCTGATTTGGAGTTTGCGCTCCACCAGACGCTCAACTGAACTAGCGATAGCTAACATAAACAAAATGCGTGCAGATGGACTAAACCATTTGGCGCATTAGCAGGGGGTGAGTGAGACCTTAGATAGTCTTTTTTGTATACAAAATGTAGTCAGTCAATCAACTAAGTTATTCAGCCAATACACTAACTTTTATTTAAATTTTAACTTGAAATAGGAAATTAAAATATCCAGGTAAAATAAAATATATTCCAGACTTTTCATGGGCCCTCTCTCCCCTTGGGCCCTGGTAATCAGTATTGGTTTAACCCCCAGTCTGGCGCCCCTTCTAATAACATCTCTAGTGTTCACATTTCTCAGAGCATTGAGGCTTTTAACAAAAATGTGAAGCTGCTGTAAACAAGACAGGAAGTGAAAATCAAACCCATCAGTTGACTCTGGTGATGTTGTGTGAGGGGAACACGTGTCAAAATCCCCTACAGTCCAAATTAATCTATTCAGGCTATGTTCAAACTGCAGGTAAAAGTGGCCCAATCAGATTTTTTTTTTTTTGGGGTCAAGTGACCAGGTCAGACTTCTTCAGAAGTAGTGTGAACACTCAAATCTGGCCCAGATCTGACATTTTCAAATCAGATTTAGACCAACGTCAACAGCCAAAAAAAGAAAATTGGATCTGAGCAAAAAATCCAAACTAAGCATTAAGACTTGCGGTGTGAACGTGGCCTAAGAACCTAAATACAATCTACTTGTTGTTCTTCTGTGAAAAGAGAAACGAAGTGAGAAGTGAGAAACATTTAAAATCAAAACACAAGCCTGGAAGCTGCCATCACTTTCTAAATGAATGTCAATAAATTGAACTTTTCTTCTAATTAACTACACGTTAATCATAAACTGTGGTTCAGTTGTGGACTTTATCCTTCTTATTGCCTATTTAAAGAGCATCATGCTGCAACAATTTGAAGAAACATGTAGAATTGTAGATCATTTATATTTACAATTTGTGTTGCCAGAAAACTAAAGTGCAAGAACTACATGAGTTCAAACTTAATTTCCACAGCTAGACTGCAGGCTCCACTCAGATCATATTTCCTCCTTCAGAGTCTCTCTGACCAGTCTTCAACAGTGGAGAAGAACCAAAGTCTTCCCACCAGTTTCCTGCTCTGAAGAAAACATCTCAACTCTTCATCGTGGGCAGCGAGACCAAACTCTTTAGAAACACATTTCTCAAGTAAACAACTAAAGAAATGATCCCTGAAAGTATAGTCTTGGTTTGTTCTGGATGTTTCTCAGGGTCTTATGTGTGGAGACGAGCACTTCTACTCCTGGTCAACTCCTGACACTCACTAAGACACTCCTCCTACACTCACAGCGTCATCAGAGACAGACAGGCTGACAGCAGCATTAACACTACGGGCTCTATTTTAACGATCTGAAACGCTCTTCATCAGGTTTTTCCTGGTCTGTGGCGGAATTGTTTTCTGAAACTGCAAAATAGCACGAGGGAACGTTTGCGCCTGAACACGCCTCCTCTTTTCGCTGAACCGCCCCCGGGAGCTCAAATACATTCCCTAATTCATCGACGTGCGTCTGTGGAGGGAAAAGTCCGCTGTAGGTCAGGTGCAAAATAGGAATGATACATGCATCGGTGTACAGAGGCAATTGCTCTGAGTGCAAGATAGGACCCTATGGCTGCATCTCATAACCCGTTTGTGATTAGAGTGCGGATCGGGCCACATTTTTCTGTCCAAGCCCGGTCCGCGTCCGACAGAGCAGTAACCGAACCCAACCCGAGCCCGACATTAAGATATTTATGTCCGAGCCCGACACAGTTAAAATCACATTTTTTTCTCATACAAATGACACATGTACGTTTGTTTGTGTTGAAAGCCCGCTTTTATTAAGCAACCGTAGAAACGCATTCGGAAATGTCAACAGATGAGCGCATCAGTGCACAGGCGCGTAACACAGGCGCGCACCTACATAATAAGCTGTTTTAAATTTAAAATGTTCAATGCCTTATCGTGCTAATGTGACCAAGCCCGGCCCGAACCCGAACATCATTTCAAAATATCTGTCTGAACCCAGCCCGGCTCGGTTATCCATCCATCGGGTATCCATCCTCTATATCTGATAGCTCCTCAACTCCTCGGTCCTCGCCTGAACCGGACGTTGTTATGGCCCTCCTCAGTGAAGGCCGTCTCAAAGCTCTTATTTCTGCCCCGAGGACTCTAACTCTGCTCAAACAGCTGACAAATTCATGTGAAGCATCAGAGGAAAGGACGTCTCATCCCTCTAAAAAACATTTTGCTCGTTTCCTCTCTCCTCCTGTGCCTCCTCGGTGAGAGGGACTAAGATGCGAGGAAGGGAGGCAAGTGGAGGAGTCGAGGAGGCAATTTAAGGGTTATGAGATTCACTGTGTCTTACTAGCACAAGTTGAAAATCTGCAGGAAAAAAAAAGAAAATGAATGTGCATTGCCTGTTATGCGAGTATTATGGATTTTGCACCTTGAGATAAACAGTCAGTGGTATTAATTCTCTACACTTAAAATGGTGGAAAACACCGTGACATTTCTGTTTTTTTTCATGTGTTAATGAAGGTTACAGCCTCCTCATCGCTCCACACAGATTGAATGTTTTCAGTCGTGTCAGTCTCATGCTTCATGTACCGTAAAGCTGAACTTCCCCGCCGTGATAATGAAAACAAAAACATTTCCTATAAATGCTCTGTTTCCCTAAAGACCATATTACACGTTTCCACTCGTTCTACCTGTGGTCGTTGTGGTGTCGGCTGGTACTGAGGTAGTCTGAGTAGCATCATTTTGGATACTTTCACTTTTCATTTGGCTTATGGCACACACACACACAAATTATGTTAAAAAAAAATGAATAAAAAACACTTTTCAGTGACAGAAAACATCAAAACACTTCTTGTTTTTGTCAGCTTAAAAAACACACACACACAATCTGCAGCAGCAGGGACAGGTAACACATACAAAGAGTCCCTTATACAAAACATCGTCACCTGACTGAGCAGAAGACGTTTCAGCTGTTTGATAACGATAACCAGAAGCAGAGAGCCGAGATAACACTGTAATGACGGAGGATCTGTGGCGTAAAAAAAAAAAAAAAAAGATAAACTATACAAGCGCTCATGTTGCCTTTATATGAACTCAACTAATACTTATAGTGCATGTGTGTGAATGAGATATTTTTAAAAAGGGTAAAACACAAAACTTGAAAAAATGTCAAGGGTCTACAGTAATTGCTTTCTGAAGACCCTAAATACAAAATGTAATGTAAATGTCAAATAATGAAGAGACATATTACAAGGTACTGTACAAGGTTCAATTCTTTATCGTTTTACAGCAGGGTTTTATAGTAAAATGTTAGCTGTAGCCCCTTCATGCTACACACACATAGAACATATAAACACATGTTTAAATTAGAATAGAATAACACTATATGTACACTCACTCAATCCTTATACATGCATATATACCTTGAGACTTTGGTTTGATGAGAATGAGGGTAGTGTAGAATGGTAATATGCAAAACCAGCATGACATATCATTTATTATTCAATTACATTTTATTTAAATCATACATTTTATTTAAGTCTCAATGATCTGCATTTATATAGCGCATTTCTTCCTAACCCTTTCTGTGTAACCACACATGCATGCACGCACACACACACACACACACACACACACACACACACACACACACACACACACACACACACACACACACACACACTGTCTGTTGGTGTTGTCAAGCTATACAGAATGTGGGCCACAGTGACTTTGTTTACAAGAAATAGTCGGAAATGTAATTTATAAAAAATGGGCTGCCAACAAGTCACATGTAGATTGTTTTTTATCTACATGATATTTCATTTCTTTTAGCATTGAAAGTTTAGTTTAGTTTAGTATTCAGTACAACTAAGATAGGGATCCAGATTCAGTCTGTAAAGGTTTAAGTTAAGTTTGACATATTGATGATCAACAGCCAGTTGCTATCACAATGAGGTTGCTTTGTACGTAAAGAGACGTAGCCTGAAACAAAGGTTCTGGGTGGAGGGAGAAACTTTAGTCCATCCCAAAACAGTTCCACTTCATAAATCCCCCAAAAGACAAAAACTGTCATTAAACATTTATTTATTTATTTAATGTTTATTTGTATAGGTACAAGTATGTAGCATAGACCTTTGCCACACACCACAGCATTTGTAGCCTAAGCTAACTTGTAATGCCCATCCCTAGAGGACAACATGAAAGTTGGGATCAAAGTGTATGAAAATAATCTCAACTTCTCCTGAGCTTTCAAATGCATCAACCTGAGCTCTCAGAAAACAAACCCAATATGTTAGGTTGTGTTAATAAGTGAGCTTTAGAGGTGTTGGTGGCTGCATTTTTGAACTTTTCGCACATGTGCCAGTTTCCCTCTACTTCCAGACTTTATGCTAAGCTAAGCTAACCACATCCTCACTCCAGCTCTGTACTTGAACCGTAAAGGCTCGGACACACCAACCCAAGGCAGTCGGACTGATCATTTGGCTCCCGTCTCTCAAAAAAGTGCCTCGGAACGCACCGGAGCGACGCCGTCTTGAGCGTACGTTCTGCGCGTGTGCGAGACGTAATACTTCTCCATAACAGCAGGTGGCGCTAATCTGTATTGTCGAACAAAAAATGAAAACCGGAAATGACGGAACATCTCTCTAGACCTGGTAAACACAGAGCACGCTGTCGTCAGTCGTTGTTTTCATCAGAGAGCGTTGCTAGTCGTCAAGAAGGATCGTTGTCGTCATTACTCGCTGAACGGGAGAAAATACGATGGCTAGTAATAAGAAGATACTGGCGTTGTCAGCTTTTCTCGTGCACTGATTCGCTAGTCAAGAGCTAGCACTCCACCAATCAGATTGGTCGTTGAGTCCGATTGACCACTGGCATATAAAAGGGTTATCCTCTCATCTTATTCTAGGACATAAAACTATTACTTTAAGTCACATATTTTGACACACGTCTATCAGATCAGATCACAATGTGGTGCAGCACAATCCTATTGCACCTGTTTGAGTGAGTAACGATAGCTTTACCTTTAACTAAGACCCTGTTTACACGTACGTGGTTATTTTTACAAACGTTTGTGGCCCTCCTTTTACACGCAAACGGAGAATTCACCTTTGAAACCGAGTCTTTCTAAAAACTCCGGCCAGAGTGGAGATTTTTGAAATCTTCATTTGCACGGTTGCATGTAAACTGAGACAAACGGAGGTTTAGGCAGCCGAGAGAGAGAAAGAGGAAGTGGTTGGTTGCTGTTGTTGCTATTTTGATTGGCTAAGGTGGGCTTGAGCTTCTCGTTACACGCCACCTACAGGTTTGGCATGCTCTTGACTGCATTGACGGCATATATATACACGGGTACATGTAAATGAACACTTTTCTGAGAACTGACAGCTGTGCACAATGTTATTTTTTAAAACAGAGAGGTTGAAATGTCCGTTTATGAAAATAGCCGGCCACTTGTAGACGTAGCATCAGCTGTGTGTGAAGTGTTAGAAACCATGCTGCTTATTTATAAATCAGCGAGGTGTGTGCTGCCTACTAAAAATAATTAAATATAAAAGTTCTCTCTGGCCAGAGCAGATGCAACTAATTCAAACCTAAACTCGCTTTGGAATTCGCTCTTTTATAAGGAAGTGAAAACTTTACCTAATATTTAGTTTTATTGCTTGAGGTCATTTGTGATAAGCACTATATTGTGAAATGCTGTGAATATTTTTATAGTAGTTTTTATAGGTTTTTTTGTGTATTTTGTCTGGATTTTGTGTGATTGGAAGATGAATAGAGGCAGTTATAAATGGATTTAACGAGGATGATAAATGTTTTTTATGGTTTGATATAAAACTCTGATGCTGAAGTTGATTTGAAATGCAGAACTAGGAGCATTCTGCCCTGATAAATGATGTTCCTGTTTTTATGAATCAACATTTTGCCTCTATGATAACACCTAACCCACAGTGTGAGGGGCATTTTAAACTGTACACATGTCATTTTGAAACCACTCATGTGTTCATCGTTACCTCAAACGTGTGAACGCTCAGAGGAAACGCGCATAGGCGCAGAAATGGAAAGAGCGCACTTTCTCAATGCATGACTTAACCAACATCCTGACATCAAATGTGTCTTGCACCTTGTTCTCGGTTCAGTGTTGAATCGATCTGCTGCTGAGACAGAGGAACTCCACACACCTGTGAGTTAGGGCTGCCATTTAGGAAGGATGTGTTCGACGTTCTGCTGCTGTTGGCCCTGCAGACGCTGCAGATTAGAAGGTAAGAAAAGTTGCTTACAACACAGCATCGTCCAGATGTAACGTTAGCAACAGGGTTTATGCGTGTCAAATGTTAGTATTATCCACAACGCTGATGAGACCTGCTGTGGTTTTGATGTGGCGTTGGAACATTTACCATATAACTATTAAGAAGTGAAACCTGGATTATCTGGATGAATCCGCAGCAGCAGGGACAGGGAACACATTCGGAGAGTCCCTTAGACAAAACAACGTCACCTGACTGAGGAGAAGAAGTCAACTGTTATCTTTGACAGAAAACATCAAAACACTTTTTGTCAGCTTAAAAAAAACCTGACAAATAATTCTGATCGTTTTCTGATAAATGTGCCAGATGAATGCAGCATACGTGCTAATTAGCAAGTGTTTGCATGCTGACATGCAAAACCAACATGGGAAACATCAACATCAACATGCTGGCATTATCACTGTAAGCATGGTAGCATGCTAATGTGGGCATTTAGCTCAAGTACAGCCTCACTGAGCCTCAGTAAAAGAAGGTCTACAGCTCCATGACTTCTGGCCATCTGCTGATGAAGATCATGTGAAACAACCAAAAGCTCCAGAACAGATACTACATTTCTAATGCTGTAGGCCCTTCATGCTACACACACATAGAACATATAAACACGTTTAAATTAGAATAGAATAAAATTATATGTACACTTACTCAATGCTTATATGTACATACTCTATATACCTAGAGACTTTGGTTTGAAGTGTAGGGTAGTGTTGAATGAGGGTAGTGTAGAAGTGTGATGTGCAAAACCAGCATGACTAGCGTATTTCTCCCTTATCAGACAATTTGCGTCTTGTCACCCATTTGCACACACATTCATAACTCGGGAGCAACTTGGGGTTCGGTGTCTTGCCTTAGGACACTTTGACACGTAGACAGAGGATCAAACCATAAACCTTGTGGTCAAAGGACTTCCTGCTCTACCTCTGAGCCACAGCCGCCCCAGTTGCTCATAATGTCAAGTCATACCTGTTAAGTTATCTCAGACACTTTACAGATAAAGTACTGTAGGGCTAGACCATACATAACACCCCCCCCCCCCAAAGAAGCTGCTCTGTATTCTGGTGGTAAGAGCGGCTATGGCAGACGGCAGCAGGGTGAACAGGCTGTTGCTGGGATGGGTATCGTCTTTTTTAGTATCCTCTGGGCTGTGCGCAGGCACCTCACCTCACAGATACCACTGATGTACTGTACATAGATAGGTACCGATGATGTTCTGGGTGGTTTTAGTCACCCGCTGCAGAGCCCTCATGTCCTGGACCGCGGTCAAACCATGCTTTCGATTGCAAAGAACTTGGCACGGGAAACATTTCTTACAGCCGTTTCGGAGCTTCCCTTACCAGGTTGGAGATGTGTGATGATGACCATCTCAGCTGCTCTGCAGTCTCGCATTTACCAGACAGATCTCCACAGAGGTGCTCTGTGATGCAGATTCCCAGGAACCTTAAACTGTTCACTTGCTCCACCCTAGCTGCATTGATGCAGACAGATAGCTGTGATATCAAGATAGGTCATTTCCTTGCATTATGAAGTCTCACCATTGTTTGACATGCGGCCGATGATGTTAATCCCATCTATCCTTAGGTACAGTAGGGCTACATGAGTGAAAGTACTTAGTTACAGTCCATTACTGAAAATAATCATTAGTTGCAGCCCTACACGTATGGACACATCAATCTCAGACTCATTACTTTTTGAGGTATCTAGTCCTAAATTGGTGCTGGAAAAATTATGTTTTTGGTGGCGCTGGAGGAGAAGTAAGGGGATCCCCAAAGTCTGTACACTGTGGACCTTGAATGGCTGTACAGAATTGCATTACATTGTGATATTTCCCTCTTACAGTTTTTTTTCGATTGCTAAACGACAGTTGAAGTCACATGTGCAAAACCTAAGAGGGTGACTTGTTTTAGACTAGTTAGTGAAGATATACTGTATTTGTATAGAGAAAGCTCAGAAAGCCTTTTTTTTGTATACAAACACCAAATACTGTAAGAATGAAACTATTATACACTGTAGCATTTGAGAGAAACAGGTAAAAGAGCAGAGATACCAACATGTCCAGGTAAGATGTATGAGGTTGTATACACAGCTATAAAAAAAAAAAATGTAAGAAACACTATATCTTTACAATAGCAAAACTGCGTTCTTACTGTTTTTCAGAAAGTAATGGAAAGACCACATTCATTTGTATTCAGAGAAGATGCAGATATCCAGTGTGATGAAGAAAACTTGCCACATGATGCTGGAGAGAGGCAGGATTAGTCACACTATTCTTTGTTACTGTTATGTACCGTTAGTTTTTTTTCCCAGTAATTCCATAAATTACTAGAGACAAAATACTACTATTGTCATTCCTTCTTGTTTACCTTACGTAAAAGTTGGTATATTATACAACCTATATATTTTTTCCTTACTGTAAATAAACTATTGAGTAGTGTGAAGTCACTCAAATTGTTCAAACTGTAAAGATGAGAAAGTTTGTGGTTTCTGTATTGGTGTTTGACGCTAGTGTTTTTACCCTCAGTGTGTTCTGAGTGACAGTGTGTGTTATCTCAGTGAGGACTCTTCATAGTGTGTACACAGTGTTTTGAGACGTGTGTTAAGAGTTGTGTTGCTTTGAGTTTTGCAGCTGATGTGAACTGTTGAGCTCGTGACTGTTGGTAGTGCAGACTGTAGTGAGAGTTGTGCACATGTGAACTCCAGTTGTGCCCCCTGTTGTTTAGCAATCGAAAGAAAACTGTAACTAAAGAAGAGTGGCCAACATTACCTCAGCGCTATGTGTGTCTGTGTCTGTGTGTATGTCTGTGTCTCTGTGTGTCTGTGTATGTGTGTGTGTGTGTGTGTGCGGGGGGGGGGGGGTGTCAGTGGACTTTCCACCACTTTGAGGAGTTCTTTTTCCTATACATCATCGTCAGCAGGAGGAGCCTGCTGGTGGTTTAAAGCCCACCCCAGCTCAGTGCAGCTGTACCATTCCTAACAGAGCAGAGACTGTGAGATCAGGGTGAGTAACTGAGTGGGGGCTGAACAATTGTTATTACAAATTTCAGATTTATGTGCGTGTCTGGAACGCTTCATAGTGCATTTCACTCTTAAAGTGAGCAACTTTAATCACTACCGTGACTGTTAAATGTGCTGTGTGGACGGGCTGAGCCTTTTCCACTTAGTTATTTGTTCAGTCTGATTTAAAAAGTTGTGTAACATCTCTAGGATCAGTTTTAAAAGTAATTAATTATTGAAGATGAGAAGTGAACATTGACTTGTTACACAAAGTTGTTATTGTTATTTTCATGCGCCGTTTTTTTTCATGTTATTTGCAGTTTTTTTATTTGTATGTAGGCTACTTTCTCTTTGTATTATTCATGAATACAGGGATTTTTGGAGATGCTTAGCTTTTATAACACGGTGATGAGAATACTGATGATATGGTTCTACTGGACACTAGGCTGTTGAATTGTGTAATTGTATTTTGTGATTTAATTGTTTGATTGATTGATTTGAATGATTGAGTGAAATTTATTGTGTTTTTCAATTTGATTGGAAAAAAAATAGCAACAATTCTTTGATACCATTCTCAAACAACTGTTCCTTATACTTTTATTTTGGAAATAACACAGGAAGCAAGTGTTAGGAGGCGTTAGTGAATTGTTTAGCTAACTAATAAAACAAATAACGTTAGAATTTAAAAGGCAAAGACAGACGTTGACAATTGGCATCTAATTGACATTAAAAGAAATAGCCAAGTGAAACATTGAACTACTTCTTTTAAAGGTTGTTGTTTGTCTCCCATAGATTTATCAGAGCGTCGGAGTTTCCCCGATCTCATAAATTTCTCAGACCGTCGGACCAGTCTCTCCTCTCGGATAACGATGCGGGCCGACACACTCACAGACGGACTCAGGCTGCCGCGGTTTACCTTCGGGAGGGCCAGAGCTCGGGACAATAACACGACTGATGGACACAGCTCACCCGGTGATGAGCAGCCCCAAATCGGTCAGTTTGTATTCTGTTTGTACACTGGATATCTGCATCATCTCTAAATACAAATGAATGTGGTGTTTCCATTACTTTCTGAAAAACAGTAAGAACGCAGTTTTGCTAGTGTAAAGGTACAGTGTTTCTTACATTTTTTTTTTTTTTATAGCTGTGTATACAACCTCATCACATTAAATCACTAAAGTGATTCACATTAAAGTGACTTTGTGAACAATGTGGACAAATAGTCTTTCTACCAAGCTACCACACTTTGAGTGCCAATGATAAAGCGCTATATAAATGTAATTAATTATTATTATTATTATTAGTATTATTATTATTATTATTGTTATTGTTATTGTTATTGTTATTGTTATTATTATTATTATTATTATTATTATTATTATTATTAAAATAAAAGACATTAATGTGAAGAAAATAAAAAGAAATTAGAGAAGAAGAGAAATCACTTAGAGCAGAACACATACTGAAGACCATCATATCAAATAAAAACAGGAAGAAATAGAAATCCTTTCGGAAGAAAAACACTGAAAGGCTCAAATCCTAACATAACATAACGTAAATGGTTGTTTTGATAATGGATTAATCATTTGAGTGCTTATCAAGGAAAAAAAGCCAAACATTTTGATAGTCCATTCCTTCCAGATGTGATGATGTGCTCCCTTTCTTCTCTTACATGTTAGTAAACTACATATGTTTGAGTTTTGCACTGTGCATCTTACAAATAAAAAACTACTTGAAGATGGCACATTGGGTTGTAGTAAACTGTGAAACTGTGGTCAAACGATTAAGCAAGATAGTACCTAGCAGATTAGTCGTTAAAAGCAAATTCTCATTAGCTGCAGCCTTAAATATAAACTGTTGGCGCCCAGATAGCTCAGTTGGTAGAGCAGGCAGCCATGTGTAGAGGTTTACACCTCAACACAGCGGACCCGGGTTCGATTCTGACCTGCGGCCCTTTGCTGCATGTCATTCCCTCTCTCTCCCCTTTCACTTCTTCAGCTGTCCTATAATTAAAGGCCTAAAATGCCCAAAAAAATAATCTTTAAAAAAAAATATATATATAAACTGTATCTCTTTTATCCATTATTTTATGCTTAACAACATCTGTAATCTGTGTATCTTTTCTCCCTCAGTGACCCTCACTTTTGAGCAGAGACTTGAGGCCCAACAGTTGTTTGAGGCCGGCCAGCTGCTGATAGAGAGAGAGGATCGTCTGTTCGGGGAGATAAACGAGGCGGAGGAACTTACACATCACGAGGAAGAAGTAAACAAGCTTGCTGCAGACCACCAGGCCCTGCAAAGACTTGTCCTGAAGACTCTATCTCTCAGCCTGGGGGAGGTCAGTTCAGAGACTCTGACGTCTGCAGTGAAGGCCGTGAACCAGGAGGAGGACCAGGACCAGCAGTGGACTCAGAGGGATCGGACCCCTCCGAACTGGAGGCCCAGTGGATGGAAGAAGCTCCACGACTCCACGCTTCACAGCCTGGTGGAGGAGCGCTTAGACAACCCTGCGACGCCCCCCGCTGATAAGGGGAACATGTCTGATATCGAGGCGGACGTCTGCAGCATGGGCCAGCAACTGAAGGAGGACCTGCTGTCTGTGGTGGACGAGGTCAAGAGTTGCTACCCGCCCGAGTGGAACATCAGTCATTTTTACGCCAGATTGTACCACAAAGCCTTCAGCGCCAGACTCAGGAAGATCGCCGACTTTGGTCTGGAGGACAAGGACTGCACTGTCCTCCTGCACTGGGTCAACGTGTTTTACCCAGAGTAAGTCACAACTTCAGTTTATGTTTGAAGTACTTATTTCTGGGCCCATTCTGTTATTTATGTTGGTGTGTTTTTGCCCTGGTATTAGGGTTGGGCATCGTTTTGATTTTAACAACTCTGATGCCAATTCCGATTCTTCCTTTCTGGTTCTTTAACATTCTCGATTCCAATTCTTCGAGAGGTGGAGTCGAAGCGGATCACATGCTTATTTCACAGATAAGATGACGAGGAACATTTGATTTTTATTCAGTGGTGATTTACAGTTTTAGCGGGCTTTTTCAATGTAAAATAAAGCCACACTTTAGAAAACTTACTTACTTGTGTTCAATTTGGAGCCGATGATCAGATTTTCCAAACGATTCCCAAAAAAAAAAGGATACTATTGTAATTGTAATTTTTGAAAGGATTCAACAAAGTCCATCCTCTGTCTCAACAACTACTTTACAGATTACGAGTACATTCCAGTGGTGGAATGTAACCAAGTACATTTACTTAAAGGTCCAGTGTGTAACGTGTTTAGTTGTTCATTATCAAAATCTGTGTTGCCCGTTCACAAACTTGTCCTTTTCCATGAATAAATCAGACGTTTTGTCTTGTGCTGGAGACAAAAGCAAAATATTATGAATTTCTCACTGTGTAGTTGTAATAGCTCCTTTAATCATCATCTCTTATCTAAATCTGTCCCTTGTGATTGCGTGAAATGACTCAACAAACAAAGCAGCTCGTCTTAAAGTTGTGTAACAGTGTAGAAAAGAGTTGCAGGACTGGCACACATCCTGCAGCTCTGCACGCACAGTTCATTACATAATACCCCAGAAGGCAACGCAGCAAAAAAGACAAATTGAGTTTGGTTTTAAAGTTTGCTTTGAGTCGTTTTGACATTCCGTCACACCCTGATGTTCACAAACCAGTTAGTCACACATCTTTCATTGACAACAAGTTGCTGCGAGTTCTTCTTTTGACATTTTTAAAGTGAAGTGAAAGACAAGGCATCGAGGCAAATCAGATGATGTACAATAAAACAGTGTACAAGTATCTGTTATAATGATTTTCTGTCATCGAAAAGTGTGCAAAGTTCTCATGGTTTTCTAATGAAAGTTGTGATATCTGCTTTCTGTGTCAGAATCCTTCAAAAGCAGGAGCTGGCCAGTGAAATCGATATTGAAGCTCTGGGAAAACTGCTGCCTGAAGACTTGTTGAAAAATCTGGAGGAGCAATACCTGAGCAAACAACAGGTAACCCAAGCTGTTAATTTGAGTTATTCCAGTTAGATCTTAGTTATGTTTGGCTGTTTTTCATTTTCGTTTGTTGGGTTAGGCTGCTTTACTCAACCTTTTACCTAACCTTTATTTAGTTTTTAGGTCTAGTTTGGACGTTGTGGATATTCATGGTCCCCAGTTGATGGATCCTAATGTTTTTTTGTGGGGTGTCTCCTGACTTAATCTCAATCAACAGCACCACGCCACATTTTTCAATTATAAAAAAGAAATCTAAAGGGTAGATTGCTGAGATTGTTCATGCTCTCCAGAGAATAATCCATTTTCATTTTGTCTATTTTATGACATTCTTTCAAGAAAACATTCGCATTTTTAGGAAAATTTCGAGCGTATTTCCTTTCATGCCATCAAAGCATCAGTGTGGGACTGGCTCTAGTGGCTGTAATTCTTTACCAAGGCTGAATTTCGGGAAAGAGACTTCAGATCCAGTATTGGGGCTGGGTGTCCTCCCCCAGGAAAATTTGCTGCATTCAGACACTCTTTTACGCACCAATTTACGGTGGAAATACCTTTATTGTATTGTATTATATATTGTTAGGTGCCATTGCACATTTTGAAGTGGGTATATGGAAATCTTGGCGCTTTCTTAGTGGCTAGACAGTGCAAACCTGCGTATCACGTACACTACACCACTGGGCATAGCTCAATTATCAATATGACTGTTTCAACGCTTATTGTGGGTTTCAAAGAACTCTGTAGTCGCCATTGCAACTTTAGAGTTATGGTAATTCATTACATGAATCTACAGTACAGGCCAAAAGTTTGGACACACCTTCTCATTCAATGCGTTTTCTTTATTTTCATGACTATTTACATTGTAGATTCTCACTGAAGGCATCACAACTATGAATGAACACATATGGAATTATGTACTTAACAAAAAAGTGTGAAATAACTGAAAACATGTCTTATATTTTAGATTCCTCAAAGTAGCCACCCTTTGCTTTTTTTGATAACTCTGCAAACCCTTGGTGTTCTCTCAATGAGCTTCATGAGGTAGTCACCTGAAATGGTTTTACCTTCACAGGTGTGCTTTGTCAGGGTTAATTAGTGGAATTTTTTCCCTTATTAATAAAAAAGCAAAGGATGGCTACTTTGAAGAATCTAAAATATAAGACAGGTTTTCAGTTATTTCACACTTTTTTGTTAAGTACATAATTCCATATGTGTTTATTCATAGTTTTGATGCCTTCAGTGAGAATCTACAATGTAAATAGTCATGAAAATAAAACGGAAACGCATTGAATGAGAAGGTGTGTCCAAACTTTCGGCCTGTACTGTATATGCTTGTGCTATGTAATGTGTGATGGGAGTAATATATAATCAAATGTTCTGTATCCAAAAACATAAACTGTAGCATACAGCCTGTGTGTTAAAAGTGACAGCGGCATGTTGTTGTGTTCAGGATGATCTGAAGACGTTCATCGAGCGCATCCTGGAGGGAGAGGAGCAGAAGTGGAAAAATGAAGAGGAGCCGATGAGAAGGGACGGCTGCTTCGTCAGTACTGTGGCCTACGACATCATTCAGGTACAGTTTCAATAAGGCATTTTTGTAACAGTACTTACCCCGTCACTATTAGGCTCCTTAATGCTCAGGCACTTTGCAGAGTCAACCTGTATTAAATGCACCTTATTCAAATGCACTTTATAGACTGCACAAGACATTTTATGGGAAGTTGCAATAGCACAAGGTCTTTACAGCTTTTTACTGGTTTGAATAATTGTATATGTGATTGTCTTTTATGTACTGTATGTTCCTGTGTATGTATTGCCTTTTTTAACCTGGCTGGCACCAAAACAAATTCCAATCAACTGTGTTTGTTGTTGGGATTCACACACCTTGTTATTGCAGGTTTAGATCAAGCCTCGACATGTTTTCATGTCTTGTTTGCTTCTGATCACAATCCCAATATGAAGTAGTCTTTTTTTGCTTCATGTGATCATGAGAGAACAAAATGTAAAACATAATGGTACCGGTGTCCTGTGCTCTGCCCTTTAGACCAGGAAGGAGTCAAATAAAGCCAAAACCGGGAGCAAAAACGAGCTGTCCAAACCTAACCAACAAGGAAGACAGTGGTTATGTATTTATAGAAAGGCATTCACTGTCAGATCAAGGACCCAGTGTGCAGAAGCGGCCATGCTCCTGTAGCCTGATAAATCCACAAGGCACTGCCGACGTTATGGCTTCAGTTTCTGGTGCTAGTTTGTAGTGTTTTTTATTTGCTGTCATTGATCTGTGTCCTCCATCTGTCTTTAGCTTATCAATAGTACGGTGACAACGGCTGCAAAAATTGTGGGAGATCTGCACAAGGCCCAGAGCATAACGTGCCCTCTGAAAGATTTAATGCAGAGGTAAGAAGACTGTGGATTTTCTGTAAAATAGTGTCATTTTAAAATGCTTTTTTTGTCTTGTATCTAAGAAGAACAGCACTGTTGAAGTGAAAAACAACTGTTTTTATTTAAATCCCAACTCCTGCAGGTACAAGATCTTCCAAAAAGACGTCATGAATAAAGACAAACCAAACAGCCGGCCGATTATCAAGGCGCACCTCGGCAGTATGGAGCAGTTCAGGTGTGTTTCTGACATTTTGGCCATTGTGGCGTGATTAGACAGACGTCTAGCGTTATTAAGATTGAATTCTGCTTGATCCCAAAAAACAAAATATGGGCTAACGTGACTTCTGTGCTCCTTCTGCAGGGACGTCCTCGATAAGAATAAAGAGCTGTTCACAGAGGATGTGCGGAAAAGTTTACTGCACGTTCTGACTGACATGAAACAAACTGCCCACGCATATCTATTAAAACATGTGCACGATGTCCTCAGGGTGAGTTTTTTTTTACAACAAAGCTTTTTTTTCTTTTCTTGTCTACTAATCTCAGTAGAAAGCCCAAAACAAAACGGAATGTGTCTACCAACAAGTATTGTGCTTAACAGCCTGATGTACTGTACAGTATCTTCTTCCTCTGTGTCATAGAGGTCATGATGACTAAGCCATAAATAAAGGCTTTGTATTTTTCTAAAAGAGAGTGCCTTGGAGTTTCCTTTTTGGTTTCTACATTTTTTTTAGAGACAGTTTAATTTGTATATCTGGAACAAACATAGAAGATATTATATATATATATATATATATATATATATATATATTGATTCTTTTTAAACAAAAATGTTTTGCACAATGAAGGCATTTACCACAAAATACCAAAACAGGCATGATAGTAAGAAACACTAGTGTAAAAAAATTGAATTTATTAAACAGAAATAGAAAGGAAAATATCTTAATTAAAGCAATTGTTGAATTGTACAGTAGCTCTGAACAACAACACAAATATAGATCCTTACAGTTTTTCAAAGGATATTTGAAATGTCCTTTCTGTTGCAAATTCTCTACTACTGTGCATGAAAGTGTTACCTGTCTAACACATCATGTTTGTACGTCACACAGCCACATTACCGCATGCTGGGGACCAACGATTGGCTGCATAAGGACGTGTTTGAGAAGCTGCTGGACAGCATTGAAAAAGAGATTCAGGATCTTCGTGGTTCCTGTGAATCCTGTCACCAGGTACAAACACACTCTTCAATTCAATCTAAAGGAGGAGCTGCTGGGTTTGACTACAAATTATGTTTTCTTGGAGCAGAGATTTAGGGGGGCCTGGAACCCTTTTGATGTCATTTTTTAAAACGTTATTCTACTGTGATAGCTGTGCATTTTTAAAATCATTTTGGACCATCATGGTAGGGGAAAAACTGAATTATGTAACTAGAAAGACACCAACAATTCTTAGAAAACTTTTTAACTTTAATGCTGAGCCACAGGGCCATTACTGCAAAGGTCATGTGGTTTTACAAATTGAGTTGGATATTTATCCAGGGAGAAGCCGGCATTTCCAAAACGCAGCATCAATAACTTTGGAAAATTAGAGATTCATACGATTTTGATAAATGGCTGACAAGCAATGAAAATGGCTCACAATGTTTTTCTGAATGATCTAGGCATCTAGATTTTGGGTTTAGTTGCATGATGTTGTGACATTCCTAGAGCAGCACCCCTAAAAAAGGGCTAAAATCCCCCTTGGTTTACAGATTTTTCCATTCAGGGAGCCATTGGTTTCAATTTATTACCATATCATATGAAAATGAATCATGATTACTGTGATGGATGAAAACAACTCAAGCATGTTTCTACGGTCAGCACACTGATTTTCAAACCATAAAGAAATGAATGGAAACCAGTGGCTGCCTGTATGTGAGGAAAAATGCATTTAAAATTCTGAAACACTTGTTTTGGTTATTCCAAAATAATGTGACTTTTATAGAAAACGGACTAAAATATGTAATATCACTGGCATTGTTCTATAAACTCACTTGGAAAGATCAAATGGAAATTGACTCTCTCAGTTCAGCATCTTTGTTGGTTCTTCCAACTAGTTGAAATGTATTGCATTTTAATCTGAAACTTTATTTCTGATTTCATGATTGGATTCATTTCAGAAACTGATTGGCCAGCTGCACCAGGATGTCGCAAAAGAATATGTGAAGCAGCTCCTGAAAGGACGAGTCAAACTGAAGGACAAGGAGCGGCAGCTGAAGGCCTACGCGATCATAAAGGACAACGCAGAGAATTTGCACACTTTCTTTGACAAAATGGTGAGAATCAAGCACAAAATCGCTTGAAACTAAGTTTTAGATCTTGACAAAACATTCACTTTTGCTTGTAGTTCCATGTAATATGTCACTGGAACGGACCACAGAGCATCATTAACAAGTGATCCAGGGAGAATCCACAGTGATTACAGAAGATAAAATCCCCAAAACAAGAAGGGTGTAGATTAGACTAAACTGTGACTCCTCTTTCCTCACAGGGATCAGAGGAGGATTGGTGTAAGGAAATACTGACCAAGATTGCAGAAGTGCTGAAACTCCAAGACCTCCCCGCCATACAGATGCAAATAGTATCACTGGGAACTGCTTATCCTGACCTCAGGTAACCTTTGCTCTCTCAAAACATATACAGCGCACTGGTGTAATGTAGCTCTCAAGTGTTAACAGACCTGACAAGGACATGATAGCCTCATGATCTTAGTGGTTGAGGATAAACATACCTCTTTTTAGACAGAGCTGAGAGAGAAACAGGAAAGCTGAAATGTATCCAGCTGTTTCCTGGCAGCAGGATACTGTTACGAGCTAAAATTAGACACGCTACAACTCAAGCTCAGGCACTGCAGTGAAATAAGGAGGTTTGAGCTGGTAAAGCTTAGTTATGGTATGTCGGTTTATAAAATTCTGTAAAATTCTTTTGGACTTTTCCCTATCTCTGTTTTTTAGTGACAAACTCTCTCTCTTCCTAGATAGAAAGTATTTTTAGGGTAGCTCGCTCCCCTTTTCTGTCTTCAGCTGTGATATTGAATAAAAGCCGAAAAAGCCCAGAAAAGTTTGGGCCGTTTTTTGGCAGTTTGCAGATTATCTCTATTGCTGTTTTATTTGCCTGATAACCGATGAAGTTGTTTATGAAAAAAGTGCGCTACTTTGGCTGACTCTGTCCCTCTGCTTTGGTTTCACTCCCCACTGAGTCTGACTTAATCTCCCGCCCACAACACTATCTGACTGTTACTGTGTATTATGTCGAGAGTTTCTCATTTATTAAATAATTGCTCAAAGCATGTAACCAAAGTTTGTAACATTTCAAAAATCTTAATTTAAAGATTTTCATTTTCACTGTAAATGCATATTGGTTCCAAATATTGGTTATCTGTTTCATTAACTACTAATTATATGTATCGGCATCGGCCTTGAAAACTATCATTCAATGGCTACTGTAGGCAGAATTTTGTCCAAATGAGGCCCTAAGGCCTGTCAAATATGACTCCTATTAATTAATTCCCGCGCCTTCTTTCATCGGACTTAAGTTTACCAGAACACAAGGATCAATCTGAGACGAAGAGTTCACTTAAGCAAATTCACTCAGTCCAGCATAAAAGTTACAACACAGCTGTGGGTTCACAAACAGCATCTAAGTTTCCCTGGCAACAGACATTATGTCAGAGCTGGTCCACCGAGATCTCGTCTGAAGTGTGAACCCTCATCTATCCACTCCCTTCAGTTTTTATGCTCTCCTTACAGGGGGGTGTCTTCTTGTTGCTAGGCAAAAACTGCAAGGTCGGGGCCTCCGTGTGGTGCAACTTCCTCTTCCGTTCTCACAAACTTCAAACAATGCACCTCTATTAGCCTAAACTATTTTTATGATTTAAAGGAATACGCCACCGTTTGTTGAAATAGGGCTTATCGCGGTCTACCCTGGCTGTAGATAGGTGGGCCAACGCATTTTTTGTCTCAGTGCAAGTAATTAGGTTGTTTTTTTGTCTTTTGTTGGCTCACTTTTACTCACAACATGCTAGCAACATAGGATTCCATTCACTACGCTAAGCTAACCGCGCTGCCGGTGTTGCACCGGACTAAAACAATGCATGCACAAAATGCGTCGGCCCACCTATCTACAGCTAGGGGAGATAAGCCCTATTTCAACAAACGGTGGCGTATCCCTTTAAGCTTAACTTTCTGTGCATCAGAGTACTTTTAATCACTTCCTCAATGACTAACACAGCTCTTTTGCAACAAGCACATTTTGTTAATAAACTATTTCTACAATGGATGGAAGAAAAGTGACGTTTGCATAATTTATTTCTATTTCCTTTGTTAACATGAGATATGTACACAGTTAAAAGCCATATAGTTTGGTTACAGCGCTTATGAACTTTCTTTGACTTGAGCTTATCTGTGTTGCCAGGTCTATTGAGAGTCTTTGGTGACTATGGAGCGAAACAATTGGTCATAATCTGTGTTTCAATACCCTCAGGACTCCTAAAGAGACTAACCTTTCTTTCCATTCTTTCACCCACAGTGAGAAACATGTTTCGGCTCTGCTCAAGCTCAAGACCAACTTCTCCAGAGCCGACAGGAAAATCGTCAAAGAGACTCTGTTGGACACTTTGAGGGAAATGGGAAACGCCGACATTTCTCGTCCGTTTTTCTACGGAGTTCAGGTCAAATGAGTTGAAAGTGCTTTCAGTTCTTCTCGTTTTAAAGCTGACTAAAATTCGGGTTGTATAGTATTGTGTATTATAGCGTTTGTGTGTATAGTGTTTGTGTGTGTGAAAGTATGATAAGTTGGACACTGTTTGTTTCAAATATCACATATGCTGTAAAGAATATTGTCTGCAGACTTTAAAAAGATGAAATTAGTGTTTTAGTTATGTATAGCTATGTACATCATATCTATATATCTATATATATTTTTACTGCTGAGAAACGTGTGTGTGTGTTAGTTTGTTATTCTCATAGTGTATATTTTTCCTAAAATGTGCAATAAAGACTAGCTATTTTTTATAGTTTTTCATTTTTATTTCATCTGATGTACAGAATATTGTTAGAGAAAGTGTTGAATGTAACTTAAGTTTAAAAATAAATTTGATGAAACCTCTTAAGTGATTTAAAAAAAAAAACCTTGAGCAGTAGATTTTTACCTCCGTTCATTTACAACAGCAACAAAAACACCTTTGTGGATATAAACAGACTTCTAGGTTTTACTGCAAATTCATGTGAACATACACTTAATGTTACTTAATGTAACATAACTCTTAATGTAACATTCACAAGTTAGAGCACAAACTACAGTCTGAAAACATTAAGTGCAGGTGTGCCAGTTTAGCTGGTGATCATGTTAACTGGTGATATTTGCATAAAATCAGTGAATATTCAACAAGGCCCTGCCTACTTTTAAGAGCATTCTGCTCTGGCTCCGCCCCTGAGTACCAGAGGTTCACATTTTCACCAAGTGTTTGCAAGTGAGACAAAATAATGGATATCGCTGAAAACATCACCAGTTTATGTGTAATACATGTCCGATTAAGCATTGTCCACACAAATACGACACATACTGTATGAACAGAAAAAAAATAAAAAATAAAACAACGCACTACAGATCTAGCTGGGATTCGAACCTTGGATGTCACGGACAAAAGAAATTAATGAACTTATAGCTAGATAGTCTATACCACTACACTACACACTGCTGCAAAGATTTAGTGGTTTCTATCTATATATTGGACTTTTATTGGACTTTTAGTCTAAGTTAACACAGGTTAACATATGAGAGAAATATACGCCCGGGTTAACAAGCCTCCAAACAGTAAAGTAGGTTCATCTTTGCCTCACATACCAAAACCTCACTGATGTACAACAAACTGACATGACCCCACTTAACCCTTTATTCTGTTTTGGGGGTAAAACTGAAACACGTCAGTCATGCACAAACGTGATCATTTATCATTGTTATTGTGGGCCATCTCATACGAAGAATGTGTAGGCCTATCTCAACACAAACGTCTCTTTCAGCCTGTGCCACAAGTCAACTGATTATAGTTGTGTTTACTTTCATTAGACCCATATTAGTTATGTCTGTGTCGACCCAGAATCGCGATTTTTGTCTTATGGTAGCCTATACACTATTGTTATGACCATATGGCCATTGCAAGGTGCTGCTCCTCGTTTTATCTCGGGCGACTTAGTGTTATCTTAGTCTCGGTTAAGTTATGACGTGAGTTGCAGCAAAAGTCTAGTGATTTGAAGTGAAGAACATATGAAGCTTATTTTCTCAGTTTGACTTATATTTATTCCACACATAATTTGTTGGCCTACTTTGACGACACAACGTGGTCATTATGGTATATGATTACAAAACTTTGATGTACTGAGAGAGTTTGATAACATTCAGATGTTGCTATTTCGGATTCCTAATCTAATGAAAGTAAACACAACTATAATCAGTTGACTTGTGGCACAGGCTGAAAGAGACTGTTTGTGTTGAGATAGGCCTACACATTCTTCGTATGAGATGGCCCACAATAACAATGATAAATGATCACGTTTGCGCATGCCAGTTTGTTGTACATCAGTTAGGCAGGGCCTTGTTGAATTTTCACTGATTTTATGCAAATATCACCAGTTAACATGATCACCAGCTAAACTGGTACACAGGAACAAACAATATACTATAATATTCAGTGTTTAGACCCTTTCACGTTTTTTCCTATTTTGTTATGTTGCAGCCTTATGCTAAAATTATTTAAATTCATATTTCCCAGGACGACCTCTAGCTCGCCCAGTAAGAGCCCGGCCCCATGCAAGCAGAGTCCTTTGCAGCGGCCCGGGTTCGAGTCTGACCTGCTGCCCTTTGCTGTGTGTCATCCCCCATCTCTCTCCCACCTTTCCTGTCTATCCACTGTCACTATCTAATAAAGGGAAAAAGCCCACCACAAAAATCTTTACAAAAATATCCTGTGATGACAAAGAAAGAAAAACAAAGAGACTTTTGTGTGCAAAGTTATTAAAAAGAAAACTGAAATTGACACTTGAATTTTAGCTCAGGTGCCTCTCATTGCTCTTGATCATCTTTGAGATGTTTCTACACCTTGATTGGAGTCCACTTGAGGTCAACTCGACTGCTTGGACATGATTTAGAAAAGCACACACCTGTCTTTATCAGGTCTCACAGCTGACATAAACCAAGGTAGACCAGATAGAAGGACAAGACAATTGACTTGTAGTCCAGTTGGTGGTTGTAATGCACCCAAAAGAAAAATCAAGCCATGAGGACGTATAGGAACTGCCTGCAGATCTCAATGACACAGGACTGTGTAGACCTTTTTCACGGCAGACATGTTGACATGTCATAGTAGGAAAAGCACAGGTGTATTCAAAACCATTAATGATGGCTGCATTCCACTTAGGAAAGACCCTGGTATTAAACCATTACTGATGGCTGCATTCCACTTAGGAGAGGTCCTGGTATTAAACCATTAATGATGGCTGCATTCCACTTAGGAGAGGTCCTGGTATTAAACCATTACTGATGGCTGCATTCCACTTAGGAGAGACCCTGGTATTAAACCATTACTGATGGCTGCATTCCACTTAGGAGAGACCCTGGTATTAAACCATTAATGATGGCTGCATTCCACTTAGGAGAGGCCCTTGTATTGTGCATGCTGACTCACTGAAATAGCTTACTGGGATAATTGATGGAATTGAGCCATCGTTAAGGTTATCAATTTCATCTGGGCTTTTCCTACTATGACAAGTCAAAAATGTCTGCTGTGAAAAAGGTCCATTAAGGCACAGATCTGGGGAAGGCTACAAAATCAGAAACCCTTCCTGATCACCAAAGTTATTACAATCCATCCTGATGGGGAGCCTGAATGTTAGTACTAAATGTAATCCATCCAATAGTTGTTGAGACATTTTACTCAGAAACACACATTTCAAGCTCATGGTGTCGCTAGAGGGAAAAAGTCAGGGGATCATTAAAGTCAGCAGGATTCATCCTCTGGGGAACATGAATGCCTGTACAAAATATTGTTTAAATCCACGAGGTTGATGTTGAGTCATTTTAGAGAATAAGTGAACATTTTGATCTGCTGTTGGCTGAGGGGAATATGAACATGTGCCCCAAATGTCATAGTAATAATTGAGATATTTCAGTCTTGATTAAAGTGATGGCTACAAAACAACAACATGGCTCTTAAGGAACCTTTTAGAAAAAACAAAAAGCAAATTACTGTCAGTGTGTAGTTTTCCTGAAAGTCTATCTGTTTGTTTATTGGTGTAAGCGGAAGGATGTGGGGGAGTGAGAGGGAGCAAAGGAAGATAAGCTCATTAAAGCCGCTGGTGGGTGTAAAGAGGCTGACCATTTTCCCAACATGACGTTGGTCCAGGAGTGCCAACTTTTCAAAAAACGTTTCATTAATGACCTGTCTCTCTTAGTTACGCTGTTATAGTTCTAGACTGCCGGGGGACTTCCTTCCTTCCTTAGACACACTGAGCTGCTCTCTCCTCTCCCTTTCTATTACCATTTGTGTGCATCCCGTCCCAGAAATGTTTGTTACTAATCCTAGCTTCTGGGGAGTTTACTCCCCGGAGTCCTTATGTTTTTTTACCTAGCGTATTTCCTTGGAGAACGTTGGCACCAAGATCCTGGTTGCAGCTGTCGGCACACACCCTGCAACGCCCTAATATGACATGAACTACTACGACTACCATTTGAAGTCACTGTTCCATTATTAATGTGACTATTATCGCCACTGTTCATCACACCCCCAACCGGCCCCTCAGACACCGCCTACCAAGAGCCTGGGTCTGTCCGAGGTTTCTTCCCAAGAGGGAGTTTTTCCTCGCCACTGTCGCACTGCTTGCTCTTGAGGGAATTACTGTAATTGCTGGAATTGTTGGGGCTTTGTAAATTATAGAGTGTGGTCTTGACCTACTCCATCTGTAAAGTGTCTCGAGATAACTCTTGTTATGATTTGATACTATAAATAAAATTGAATTGAATTGAAAAGCTTCTGGATGGGCTACAATTTCCAGAGGACCTCGTTGAAACGGCGGACTTCTCTGCTTCTAAACAAAAAGAAGTAAGTCCCAACACTGAATTGAATTGGAGATGTTAACATAAACATTGCAAAAGCATCTTTTGATGCAAGGGCGCGACCTTTGACCTCGGGGGGGCAATCATATTTCAGGGGGGGGGGTGCCACCCTGTGTCCCCCTTCTAGCCCCGCCCCTGGCTATTATCTAATCATGTTTTGTTACAAAAGCATAAAGTCTAGCTGGTTAGGTAATAAAAACATTAATTAAAATGACTTCTTAGTCAAGAAAAGTACATTCAAAACAGCTAACTTAAAAAAGAACCTGAATGGCCTAAAACAGTCTGGAGTTTGTAAGGAACTGGATGTAGATTGGACAGATTACAAAGCTTATAACTCTTATACATTTAATGTTGTGACCCTTTCAGACTGATTGAGAACCACTGTTCTGGGATCTGTTTTGTGTAGGGGTCAGTGGTGTCCGTGTTGTGGAGCAACAATTTCCCATCAAGTCCCGATTTGTTAAACTGATGTTAGTCTCCATCTAGTGATGGTATAATGAACATGCAGCCATAATCAGACTTTTGGTTGCTTTGCTGTATCCCTTTTAACCTGGTCTATAAGCATCCAAAAAATAAAACACCACAGAAGAATACAGTTTATAACATTCAGAACATTTTAAACCATTAACTTTTTACATTAAAGCAGAAAACACGACTTTGCAATAGGAATAAAGAGGGAATTAAAACCCGTAAACCAGTTCAACTCAAACAAAATGTACTGTCTGTAGTTTCAGTGGAATACCTTTTTTTTTTTAAATGTCTATTTATCCCGCGAGGGGAAATTCACAATTTTCACTCTGTTAGTACAGTTGCACGCACATTGAACACCTGAATTACAAACATGCTCAGGACCTATACATGCTAAACACACTAATAGAGGGAGCTGCTCCTTGGAGGAGCGCCCCGTGCAGTTGGAGGTTCGGTGCCTTGCTCAAGAGCACCATGGCAGTGCCCAGGAGGTGAACTGGCACCTCTGCAGCTACCAGTCCACACTCCGTACTTTGGTCTGTACCAGCAACCTTCCGGTTCCTAACCCAACTCCCTAGGGACTGAGCTACTGCCACCCCCAATGCATTATTAAGAAGTTTAGCATGCAGAAATCCCAGTAAAACCCACATACATATATATATATATATATATATATATATATGTATATGTATGTGGGTTTTATATATATATATATATATATATATATATATATATATATATATATATATATATATATATATATATATATATATATATATATATATATATATATATATATATATATATACATACATACATACATACATATATATGTATATGTATATATATATATATATATATATATATATATATATATATATATGTATATGCATGTGGGTTTTACTGGGATTTCTTTATCTTTATCTTTATTTAGTTAGATTACCTTTATCTAACTAACCTCTTTGCTTGTTGCAGTTGATCTTCTTCATAGAGCAGCTCGGCCTTTACTAGCCAGTAAGACAACAGAACCAGAAAACCGATCTGGGTCTGGGTGTGGGTTGATCTATTTCGACCTCACTCAGACCGTCACCACAGTCTTACCTTGAATGACGCAATCCTTCAACTTATCCTCGAGACAATATGTCGACAAAGTTACCTTAGGAGGCTTGGCTGCCGTCCGTAAGAGAATCCAGGTGGCCACGCCTCTTCCTCTTTGCTTTACTCGCCTCATCCGAGACAGGTAAGTTGTGTATTAAGACACAAACATTTGGGACTCCGCTGTTGTCAATCTGTCACGGGTGCCTTGCGTCCCTGAGGATTGTGTGTGGCGTTTTCCCTTTTTTGCATTTTGTAACAGAGAGTTGTTGCACGGTTTGTGTTAACCTTTTCTTTGTTTTACTAGCGCCAGTTACTGTGGCTTGCAGTTTCGGGTAAGTGCTGTGTGTAAGTGTACTGTTTGTTCAGGTTGTTTTTTCTCTACAGGAGTAAAAACCTGTAATTGATTTGAGTTCATTCCCATTTGCTCGCTGTCTGCAATGAGTGGCGTTTGTTAACCCCCCACCCTAGGGTTGGGCATTGAGAACCGATTCCTACTTGGAATCTTTTCAAAAATTACGATTCCATCGGAATCGTTTCTTTATTGGAATCGTTTGGAATCATTTGGAGGATTTGGTTTCAAATCTGATCATGGGTTCCAAATTTAACATGCGCAAGTTTTGGTTTCCGTACGTCCAGGCGCTTGTTGTGTTGCAGCCATGGAGCACAGTAAGCGGTGCTCTAGTGTGGCTTTATTTTACAATGAAAAAGCCCCGTCTGCATTGAATCAAAATAAAACTTTCCTCTTATTTGTGAAATAAGCATGTGACCCGTTTCAACTCCACCCCTCAAAGAATCGGAATCGAGAATCGATAAGAACCGGAATCGAACCGGAATCGAACCGCGCACATTGCATGGGGGAGGTGTGTTTTTTTCTTACTGATCTTTTTCTGTTTAACCGGTGGGAGCCTCAGATTGACTTGTTCAAGTTTTTTCTTTCCCTGTTTGTAAGATGCATTGGGAATTTAAGTTTATCATTTAGTAGACTGCTTAGTTAGCAGCTAGCCTACTTTTAGGGTGTTTTCACACCTGCCTCATTTGGTCCGGGCTTTCGGATTTTTCAGTTTGGTCCGAACCAAAATTGCAGGTGAGAAAAGTGCCTCGGACCACGGTCCCGATCAAAAGACCAAATTTTGGTCCGATCAAAAGAGGTGGTCTCGGTCCGGACTAAACTGAACCAATGTTTGGTTCGTTTGCAGTATGAAAACACTTTTTGGATGGTTTGGACTTTCGGACCAATTACAGGAAGCTCTCGCAGGCTATCTTGGTGTTATAAGACCGGGGAAGCTCCTTTAAGGAACAGCTCAGTGCTTAATTTGTAGCCTACTGTACATGAGAGAGAGTGTGCAGACAGCTGTCGGCTATCAGAGCAGAATATAAATCAGCAGTTTGCTTGTTAAGTGATAGGCCTCGTAAATGTACAGTGTAGGTTTCCGTTTGTCTCTAAATAAAAGCTTTATAAAGAAAGTTCCGGTGTCTTGCTTCTCAACATCACAACAAAACAAAAAGAGCCGCGGCAGTCAGGGGCGGATTAAGGTGGTCAGGGGCCCCTAGGCTGCTCTTTGTGTGAGGCCCCCCACTTAATCATTGTGCTTTACTGGAAAAATGTATTTAGTGCCATACATGGTCCACATGCAAATAATAATAATAATAATTTTAACTGACACACACACACACACACACACACACACACACACACACACACACACACAACTACCACCACTACCACAAAGGTAAAATGAGAAAACTACATCATAAAACTAACATCAACAGAGGTGTAGGTGGAAAGAATACCAGATATTATCCTCTGCCACCACAGCACCAAAACAATTACAATGAAAATGTAACTAAACAGCAAAGCAGCAGAATTCCCTGGATTCACAGTTCAACAGCAAGCTGGTAATCACTTTTAGCTTTATAAACCAAAAGGTAGGCTACAGCATCTGCAGCAGTGCAGAACACCTGGTTTTACTCAGGCAAAATCACAACATCACTACCAGTGGTGGAAGAAGTATTCAGATCTTTTACTTCAGTAAAAGTACTAATACCATACTGTCCTGCATTGAAAATGTTACTTAAGTAAAAGTATGTAAGTATCATCAGGAAAATGTACTTGAAATATTAAAAGTGAAAGTACTGAATGTCGAAAAATCCTCATATTTTTTAAACAAACCAAACAGTACTGTCAATCAACTAGTGTTTAATGGTCTATTCATCTCAGCTGTCTTGTAGCCGTTATATTGTTGGCTCGTTTAGTTTAGAATCAAACATCACATTTTATAAATTACATGTGTTTTGTGTGCAGAAATCTTAATGTGTAAAGTAACTAGTAACTAAAGCTGTAACAGATGAATTTAGTGGAGTAACTAAAGTAACTAGTAACTAAAGCTGTAACAGATGAATGTAGCGGAGTAACTAAAGTAACTAGTAACTAAAGCTGTAACAGATGAATGTAGTGGAGTAACTAACGTAACTAGTAACTAAAGCTGTAACAGATCAATGTAGTGGAGTAACTAAAGTAACTAGTAACTAAAGCTGTAACAGATCAATGTAGTGGAGTAACTAAAGTAACTAGTAACTAAAGCTGTAACAGATCAATGTAGTGGAGTAACTAACGTAACTAGTAACTAAAGCTGTAACAGATGAATGTAGTGGAGTAACTAAAGTAACTAATAACTAAAGCTGTAACAGATCAATGTAGTGGAGTAACTAAAGTAACTAGTAACTAAAGCTGTACCAGATCAATGTAGTCGAGTAAAAAGTCCAATATTTCTCTCTGAAATGTAGCGGAGTAGAAGTAGAAAGTAGCATGAAAAGAAGAGACTCAAGTACCTCAACATTTGGACTCAAGTACAGTACTAGAGTACACATTACTGAGACACAAACCACTGTGCAATACACTAAACTGTGAATAAAATTAAAATTAAAAAACAGCAGCAGCAGCACATAACACTGTTATTAGCAACAATAATGAAACAGCAGCACAACATGTAGGCTACATATTGTTGCATAATCATCACGCCTTTAGAATTTTTTTTTAGAATTCAGATGCAGGATCCGAGTTATAGGTAGTAGAAGGGACGGACTGGGCCCAAAAATTGGCCCTGGCATTTTGGCCCTGACCGGCACACCACATAAGATCACAAATACCCCCCGTCCTTGCTCTCCCCTGAATGTGTATAGCAACTCCTACTCCTTAAAACTATTAATGCCATGTAAGGGGTAAGCAAGAATCATTGAGAGTTGACACATTAAATACAAAAAAAGTGCCATTTATTAATATAATAAAACTGTATACTCCTCATGAATCATAAAACAATATATATATATATATATATATATATATATATATATATATATATATATATATATATATATTATCATTTCACGACTGAAGAGGCCCTGTGCTTTAATTTCAAGAGGTCTAGCATGAGTTTTTGTCTGCCAATGCAGATAGAAAAGCTACAATTCTCATTAAGAAAGCTTGCATGATGTGCAACGTTTATCTAGGCTACTTTAAGGACACAAATGCACAAGCACAAGCTTAAGGTTTGATGAACCTTAAGGTGGTGTTTTGCTTATTATTAAGATGTAGGCTACTTTGTTGAATGAAAGGTAGGCTAATATAGCCGAATAATAATAAAACGGTGAGAAAATGATCAGTCAAGACTCCGATACCCGCGCACGTAGCCAAACTAATACAATGATACAGTATAGCATGCCTATTTCTTTTATTGATGTAGTGTTATCATCAACAGTTTGTCCACCACTCAGTTTATCAAGGGGTTAAGTGTTTTAAGGGGAGTTGTGTTTACCGCAGCAGGTTGTAGCCTCACTCCCTCATCTCTGTCCCTCTCCTCCTGAGTCTCCTCCTCACTGTCCATGTCACTGTAGCCGACACCAGCACCGCTATCGTCCGCCACGGGGGCTGATGAAGGTCCTGCTACTGGCCAAAACATGTCTGTCCATTTGACACATTTGGCAGCGTTTTTTTTCTCACGCAGCTTCTCAGCACCACCTTTGCGTTTCTTCTCCATGATCTCTATCACTGTTCTAGCCTGGCAGATGCACACCCGAAACTGCATGCAGGCAGAAATCCCAAAGAGGGTGCTGTTTAAAGATATGCTGTCCTCTTCATTGTCTTGGTTAACGCTATCCTCACCTAGCGCCACTTCACAGCTAGCTGCTGCTGTAGCGGCATATTCATCGCTTTGGACTATTGTTCATCATGTCTGTTTCCCCAACAGTAGTCGTAAAAAAAGTTTGTCATCTTTGGCAGCGTTGCCAAATACTTATCGGTGTCTTTTTTCTTTTTTTAGACTCATCTTGCTTCGTCTCTGTTTGTGTACTTCCCAGCTCTCCTGTCACTGTGTTTATCTTTCGCGCCGCGCACCATTATGGACTAGTCCATTTCAATTTGAAAGTAGGGGGTGTATGGAAAAAAATAGTCTATGTGATATTTTGGACTAAAGTGTTTTTTGGCCAGCCCAGAGTCAAAAAAAACAATGGGCCAATTAAAAAATATATTTTTCTTATGGGCCAATTAGGGTCTTTTTTTTTCGCGCTGAAGTAAATTCAAAATAATAATAAATTGTCTGGCTAATCCGGGGCCCTTGCCCACGTGGGGCCCCTAGGCTGCAGCCTCAAAAGCCTGTGCATTAATCCACGCCTGGCGGCAGTAGGGGAGAGCAGCAGTCAGTCGGAAAAAACTCAGAGAGAGGATACGAGAGGACGGGGAAGCCCGTCTACAAACCAATAAGTTATAAGTATCTGGAGCTCACGTATGTGATGACGGCAAGACGTAGTTTAATTTTTTCTAGATTAGAGCAATAGCCCCTCCAGATGTCTCTGTGCACGTCCCCATGGGTTGAAGGATTGCATCATTCAAGGTAAGACCATGGTGGTCATCATTCAGTCTCATAGATCCATAGTTCATAACTTCTTAACTTATCTAGGGAGGTCCTCCAGGATCTTCTGCACCTCCCTTACATCCTGTCCAGAGAGACCTTTCCATTTCAGCAGTTTGGGCAGGAGTTTCCTGTCCTCGCTGCAGACAAAACACCAGGAAGAGTTGGTGAGATGCACTAACTTAACCCTTGTGTTGACTTCGGGTCACATTGACCTGTTTTCAATTTTTGTTTTATATCAGAAAATATGGGACGTAGAAATAAGCGCTGAAAATGTATAGAAGAAAAATGTAACAATTTAAAACGTTGGAAAAAGCAAAAACAAACTGTGAAAAGAAAACGTTTTTTTCAAGGTTGACAGGAAGACAACACAAGGGTTAAGGAAGTGCCTTAAACCTGAATTCTTTCTAATGGCCATCATGGGGCGACACATGCGGTTGCAAAAAGAAGTCAGTTTCTATAGAAGTCTATGGGGAAATTAGCCTACTTCTCACCTGATTTTCATAATGAGTTCATGGTCTTAATCCCTAGTTTCAATTCTTCTTCAATACAGCGTGATGTTTATTTTGTAAATTATAGTCCCATTTATTTTAAAATTTCAAAAGTAATGCAGGTTTAAGGTACTTTAGTATTGGCTTCACTTTTCAGACCCGAAAGCTCCATCCATTATTTTTTACTGTCTATGTAGTAAACTCTTGAGTTTTAAAATGCTCTCTTACAATATGTGTTTCAGTGATTTAAACAAACAGATGTCTTTGGGTGTTACTGATTATGGGGTTGTTCTTCCAAACAAATACAGACAGCCAAAGCAATACTATTGGAAGAAATGGACACAAACTTTTGTAAGAAACAGAATGACTTACCTCCATGTGAAACAGTCTCTCTGCATGCTTCCAACTGTCAGCTTTGTCGCATCGATGCTTTCACACTCCAACAGTTCTTTGACTTTCAGCAGCATGATGTTCCACTGTCGGACATCAGGAGCCTGATACAACAAAACACACACAGGTCAGGAATTGATGTTGAAACCAGTGAAGATCTGATCCAGCTGCTGATGAATGAATGTCATTAACAAGCAGTCCGTTGATCTCACCAGGACAGAGAAGGTGTCGTGAAGAATCTCTGCATCCTTAGCGACTGTTTGTCCAACATTTGGACTCCTGCACTTGATTTTGATAAGACATTTCAGGTAATTGTGAACGATGAGCTTGTAGGCCTCGTCTATCACTCTCTGAGAGACACAAAGAGAGAGAGACTGTTTAGTTTTTGTCAAATATTAGCAATAACAGAGCAACATAAAAGCATTTAGACACAAAGATAAGGAAAGAAAGGGTTCATGTGACCAGCCACCGCTACGGTCGCAAGAGACTCTCCTGCACTCACCTTCGCCTTTCATTAGATAACCAGGTCTATTACTTTTTCTTCGACGCCAAATCGTTTTGTCTGTTATCACGGTGACTCAGTGAAACGCCTGCAGGCACGAAAAAGCAGGTCTCGTTGTCGCCTAAACTATCTACTCGTTCAGATAAATCTGTTAGCATGGCGGTCGGCTAATGGTGCGGTAGCTCCATTGGAACCGGAGGGCGGCGGTGGGACTTCGGCGTTCGGTTCTTCGGTGCCGAGACTGGAGGATTCAGCACCTGTGGACTAACGGTATCTGGGCTACTGAACCGAGTTTGACCTGAGTGTGTAGGTTTTGGAACCAATCTTTGAAGGAACAGACTGTAAGAAATGATGAATGCTGGCTACTCAGTCTACAGTCTATGTTTTGTGGACATTTAACCGGGCTGAAAAGAACATCATAAAACCTGAGGACACGGTATGTAAGTTTTGGAGCCAAGCTTTAAAGGGACATTTAACTAGACTGAAAATACATGATAAATACTGGCTGGTCAGTTTACAGTCTGTTTGTTAACATTTAGCCAGACTGAAAGAACATGAGGGATGCGGACTGTTGAGCTCATAGTCTGCTTGTTGCTCAAACTAGATTGGTCTGTTTTTCACATAGCTTATTCCAGGAATTGATTTTCACATAGCCTATTTCAGAAACTAATAGCTGATTGAGACCTAGTTCTAAGGTTTTTATAACATTGTTCATGTTTAACATAAGAATTCACTAGACCTGTTTAAGTTAACCTGTGACTTATGACAGGAGGTGCAGTTTTGAGCTGGAGTTTTGCGCGAACTGCATTTGACGTGGTCACGCATCTTACAGATAGGGGAGGGGGTCTGCGGTCTCAGAGGGTTAGGAGATTTATTATATTTTTTATGTTTTCGCCACACCTTGCTCAGAGCTAACAGTTCACCCTTTGCTACAGATTTGTCAGCAAATTCTGGTAGGGTACTCAAGACAAATTTTGAAGATGGCTGAACTTTCAATCCTTTCAGTCAACATTAGAGGTCTAAACGGGCCGATCAAATGAGCTAAATTCCTGGACTATTTAAGGAAAGACATAGACGTGGCGTCTTTACAGGAGTCACATTTACGTAAAAGAGATGTAAATCATCTACAAAATAAATACTTCAAGGTCGCTTATCTCATCTAGTGACGACACTAGGCACAAAAAAACAGCAGGCACACTGGGCTCCATTGTGTTGCTGTCGCAGAAATGCGCACTCACCGTAGACAAAAGCAGTAAAGACTTATCAGGCAGGATATCTTATATATGTACCACGATAAGGAGTAAGAAAATAGCCTTTGTTTTGGTATATGCACCCTCATATGGTGACAGTTTTTTAATGAATTGCTCTCTCTCAATGAATATTCACTAATTATAGGGGGAGACATGAATGCAGTACTAGATTTAAGTCAGGATATATCAGGGGTCAATCACACAAAAGCCCAGAAACATATATCAGAAATGTTTAGAGCAGTTGACACAGAGCACAGAGTGAGGCAAAATTACTATTATAATGGCTGTAAACCAAGCAAATTGCTTGCTCTGAAATTAAAACAAAGCAAATCCAGCTACTATCAACAACATCTGCACATATCGAGGTATCTCAACAAATCCTAAGGATATCAGCGCCACTTTTAAATCCTTCTACTCAATGTTGTATGAGTCCTCCTGCAACCCAGATCCGACACAGTGCCAGAAGTTCCTAAAAGAACTAAACTTGCCTCTTCTTGACCCAGAGGAGGCAGAAGAACTGGGTCAACCGATAACGTTAAAGGAACTTAAATCCGCATTAAAAACGTCAGGGTTGGATAGAATTCCATCAGAACTTCTTCTACAATATTTTGAAATATTAGGACCTACCATTTTACAAGCTTTAACTTCAGATTAAATCCAATAGCAGCTCAATATCATTATTTGCAAATGATATTTTGTTGTACATTTCTGATCTTGAGGACTCTATTCCAAAGATTCTTAAGATCTTTAACGAATTTGGCTCAATCTCCGGCTTAACTGGAATAAATCTAATCTTCTTTTATTGAACAACAGGCATGTGGCATCAGCCATTAGTGTTACAATACCAACCCAAAGCAAAATTACATATTTGGGCATCATCATACACGCATCCCTACAGCGAATTGTCCAGGACAACTATGAAACTATATCAAGTAGTGTTCAAAGAGATCTGGCCAATTGGTCTGCGCTGCCGGCATCACTACGCTCCAGGATTGCTGTTGTTAAAATGAACATAGTTCCTTGTGTGAATTTCTTAAGTACAATGATCCCCTTACCCCCACCAATACATTTCTGGAAGAAACTTGATAACGTAAGTATATTTTGAATAGTAAACAACCTAGGCTAAAATACTCTACCCTGCAACGTACCACAAACACGGGAGGTTTGGCCCTCCCCAACCTTAAAGGATATCACAGAGCTTTTCAGCTACGGGCCCTCAGAGTGAGGATAGACCCCTCATCAACAGTCCCATGGAGAGAAATAGAGCAAAATCTCACTGGAAGTCTAAGACTGCAAGGAGGAGCAACTACGCTTCACCAATAAGTGGCATTTGAACACCCCAATCTGGCACAATACACACTTAATGTCTGGTAACAAACCCTTTGCTTGTAACCAGTGGAGTGACAGAGGTATTTATACATCTATATATGTAAACCAGCTATTCAATGAGAAAGGTATGAAGACCTGAGAGCTAGTTTTGAGGTCCCCAGGACATCCTTCTTCTTGTATTTGCACTTAAGATCAGCCCTAAAATGTTATGGAGTGCCATGGGGAAACAGTCTTGAGTCTTTGATTTCCCTGTTATAGGATTAGTATCCTAGATTTATGCTAAACTGATGCAAGTGACCATAAGAGGACTCCCAATAGCAAGGAAATGGGAGCGATTGCTGAGCCCTGAGGGGAATTCAATTAATTGGGAGACAGTTTGGGACAACATTTTCCACTGTTCCAAGAACCCAAATCACCAGTATATCCACTTCAACATATGTCATAGGACATATTATTATTAATTGATTGATTAATTGTTATTCCCACTCCCTATTGCACGTTCTGTCAACCTGAACAAACTGGAACTTTCCTGCACATGGTCTGGGAGTGTGAACAGGTGCATGAGTTCTGGAATAAAACAACATCAATAATATCTGATGTGATAGGATGTTGAATTCCTACTGACCCGATTGTTTTGTTACTTAATGACGACTCTAAATTACACCTGCTTGGGAGAAAGAGGAAAGTTTGGATGGCCGGCTCAACTGCAACTAAGAAAATGATAGCTCAACGCTGCACCCCCCCACTCGCTTTGTATAAAACAGTGGTTGCCGTACTTCCTGGACATATGCTTGAGCTCTCTACTGCAAGGATTATCAAAGCCAAATCATCGACTATAGACCTATGGAAAAGTGCAGCAGCACAAGTATCAGTCCCAATGACCTCAGCATCACAAGAAGTAGAGGAGAGTGACTTTTTTTTTCTTGTCCTCGAGACCACAGAGGGTGGGGGGTGGGAGAGGGTTTTTGTTCTTGTTCAATTGTATTTGTTCTGTATGTTCAAAAATATAAAAAACAATAAAAAGTTGATCTAAAAAAAAAAAAAGATATGGAAAGAATGCTGCAAAAAAATGTATATATTTATATGGTTGAAACCTCCCAAGCCCCTCCCCCTCCCCCAGCTCAGATTTTTACATACCTTTTGTAGGCCTATATCCTGACAGCATGACAGCTCAGAGAAAAGACTCTTTACTTCGTCGATTAGGAGAAAGAATTCCTTGCTGTCTGATTTGAAGTATCTCTTAAGGTGGCTCTGTGATTTAACAAAACATTAAAATTAGTTTGACATTTACCAATATAAATATATATATTAGTGCTGTCAGTTAAGCGCGTTATTAACGGCGTTAACGCAAACCCATTTTAACGGCGTCAATTTTTTTATCGCGAGATTAACGTTCTTTTTGGCTAGCAAACTTTGCTTGTAGATTTTTTCACAGGCTGTTGCAAAAACTAACGTTAGAAAAACTACAACACCACACCGGATCTAGCAAAACAACAGGCACGCCACACACACTTGTTTGGGCTTGCGAGCCGGCCAAAGAGTAGTAGGCTAACATTATGTTTTCAGTGGATGGCGAGCGCGAGATGCCGAAATGGATGCCAATAAGATTCTGAATGGAAAGTTTACTTTTAAAAAGTTGTAGAGGGGGACAGTAGTTTCATGCATACACAGCCTGTACGACATGAAGAAAGCAGCCACACTGGAACTGCTGCAAAGTGCAAACGCTGTCTCATTAACCGGTGATCACTGGATGTCAGTGAGTAATCCAAATTATTTAGGAGTTACTGCACACTATATTGACTATGTATATCAGCATATGGTTTTAGGACTGTGTTGTTTGTATCTTTTTTTTTTACTTTTTTTGTCATTTGGGACATTGTCCACCCCCCTTTCTGTCAAGGAGAATTGTAACATTCCTTATTAGAAAAATGTAAAGGTTACAAATGTCCTGCTGTGGCATCTGGTTTTGGACCATTTTGTTTGTACTGTATAAGCAAAGTGTTAGTGTTACATCTCAGTTAGGTTAGGTACTTGGAGGAATTGTGCAATAATGACTATTTCACACATTTTTATTTTGTTTACAGTAAATAAATAATAAACAATTACAAATCTGAAAGTCAAGTTCATAAAGTAATTTTCTTTGCATTAATTTGATTTCCCAATGAAGATACATTGTTAAGAATTGCTTTCCATTGTAAAAATGTACTTAAAAACAGTTCTGAAATGCAAAATAATAAAATGTTATTCATGTGATAAATCATGCGATTAATTGCGATAAACTATAGAAATTTGACGATTAATCGCGATTAAAAAAATTAATCGTTTGACAGCCCTAATATATATATGCCCCTTTTGAAATAAGAAAACAGCAGGCCTACATTTGTGACTAAGTTGAACAGCTACCTTTGCAGTGTTAGCTACGACTTTCATCAGAAGATCCAAAGTAAAATCCTCCATGTTTCTAAGCGTTGCCATGGTTTCCTCAGAGAGGCTATGGTCTTTGGTTTCCTTGAGAAGGATGTCTTTAGCTTTGGTCTGGACATACTGCCTGGGAAGAAATATCATAAACAACATCATCACTTATCATCATCATATTTATTTTCTTACATCAAGTCTTTAATCAACCTACATTGTGTCCTGATTCATGTGTTTGAACTGCATTTCTATATTGCATTTCTTGTTTTGTTGAGTGTCTTTTTATTATTAACCTTGTTTGCAAGTAAAAAATGTTTTAAGAAACAAGGTTGAATGAAATTAATATTTTGCAAATACTTACTCAAGTTTATTACAGTTGTTCAAAGTCTTAAAGAAGAGTTTGGTTTCTGGTTTGTCCATTTTTGCTTTCTCTTCAAGAATCTCAATCTGCATAGTGGTGTAGCTACAAACCACAGAAAATATGCACTGTTAACAATGCAACATACTGCCTTTAATTGGTGATATTTATGTTAAGTCTGCTGTAGAAATCTGTGGAGAAAAATAGCTTATTCTCACCTCTTCAGAAACATCCCCAGCTCTTGGAAACAAACCTCCTGCACGTAGTCAGAGAGTTTTGGGCTGATTTTTTGTGCTGTTTTGTGCATGGCATCAATGCACTTAAAGAGAAACAACAACAAAACGAAACAATATTATTATACAACCAATAAACAACATAAAAATTATAAAAAGCAAAGAAATTATAATTTCAAAAAGAGACTTTCTTTTATCAAATAAAATAAAAATACATAAAAACTACCAAATAAATCAATTTATAGGAAAATAGAGTAATAATAAACAAACATAGGCAAATGTTATGGGTTGTATATAGGTTCTGTTAAATTCCTGCATAAATGGGGACAGCGCCGTCTGCTGGCATCACTGTCACATTGCGCCGCAGCGCTAAAAGTAGCGTATTATGGGTAATCCACAGCAGAACTCCTGATAACTGCTGTGGTAAGTCGCATGTTAAACGTTAATATTAGCCAAAATGCTTTAAAGCCCACCACACAATGTTTTATTTTACTGTATTTTTGTTGTGATGTAGTTTAGAGGTGAATGCCATTTGTCTGGCGTCGAGTGAGTCGGTAATTCTGGGCTCAGATCTGAATGCTAAATGTAGCGTATTTTTCATTGCTTCTAATACTATTTCTCCATCTGACTTACTGTGCATTGTGTAGGGCTATGTCTGTGATGTTGACGTGCCTGTCTTGATTCGGCCTGGTTTCCCCGTGTGCAGGTAACTGTTATTGAATTTTATGTTGACTTTTGTTATGTGAAAAATGTATAGTGTTACTGTAGGAGCTATATTTTGGTGTCTACAGACACCAAAATATAGCTTATATATATAGCTGTTTTTATGCAACAGAAATGCCTTGGAAGCTGGGTATTTTATTTATTTTATTTTACATTTTACTGTGAAATATACAATGCATTGTAAAACATGCATTGCTATACTTTTGTTAAAAACAATCACTTGCACTATATGATCACAGTTCCATCCATCTTCGTCCGCTTATCCGGTGTCGGGTCGCGGGGGGAGCAGTTCCAGGAGGGGACCCCAAGCTTCCCTTTCCCGAGCAACATTAACCAGCTCCGACTGGGGGATCCCGAGGTGTTCCCAGGCCAGGTTGGAGATATAATCCCTCCACCTAGTCCTGGGTCTTCCCCGAGGCCTCCTCCCAGCTGGACGTGCCTGGAACACCTCCCTAGGGAGGCGCCCAGGGGGCATCCTTACCAGATGCCCAAACCACCTCAACTGGCTCCTTTTGAAGCGAAGGAGCAGCAGCTCTACTCCGAGCTCCTCACGGATGACTAAGCTTCTCACCCTATCTCTAAGGGAGACGCCAGCCACTCTCCTGAGGGAACCCATTTCGGCCGCTTGTACCCTGGATTTCATTCTTTCGGTCATGACCCAGCCTTCATGACAACATTATTTTACAATGCATTTTAAAACCGCACCCGCTGCGCCGATTCTCCAACCAATCCCCAAGGTATATGAACTCCTTCACTTGGGGTAAGGACTCATTCCCTACCTGGAGTAGGCACTCCATCGGTTTCCTGCTGAGAACCATGGCCTCAGAGGCCTTTAGAGGTGCTGATCCTCATCCTAGCCGCTTCACACTCGGCTCCGAACCGATCCAGAGTGCTGAAGATCACAGGCTGATGATGCCATCAGGACCACATCATCTGCAAAGAGCAGCGATGAGATTCCCAGCCCACCAAACTGCAACCCCTCCCCACCCTGACTATGCCTTGATATCCTGTCCATAAATATTACAAACAGGATTGGTGACAAAGCGTAGCCCTGGCGGAGGCCAACCCTCACCTGAAACGAGTCCAACTTACTGCCGAGAATCCGGACACAGCTCTCACTTTGGTCGTACAGAGATTGGATGGCCCTGAGAAGAGACCCCCTCACCCCATACTCCCGCAGCACCTCCCACAGTATCTCCCGGGGGACCCGGTCATACGCCTTCTCCAAATCCACGAAACACACGTAGACCGGATGGGCATACTCCCAGGCTCCCTCCAGAGTCCTTGCGAGAGTGAAGATTTGGTCCATTGTTCCACGACCAGGACAGAATCCACATTGTTCCTCGTCAAGCTGAGTTTCAACTATCGGCCGAACCCTCCTTTCCAGGGAAGTAGACTTTACCAGGGAGGCTGAGAAGTGTGATACCCCTGTAATTGGCACACACCCTCTGGTCCCCCTTTTTTGAAGAGGGGAACCACCACCCCGGTCTGCTACTCCTTTGGCACTGTCCCAGACTTCCACGCAATGTTGAAGAGGCGTGTCAACCAAGACAGCCCCTCCACACCCAGAGCCTTGAGCATTTCTGGACGGATCTCATCAATCCCAGGGGCTTTGCCACTGTGGAGTTGTTTGACTACATCAGTAACTTCCGCCTGGGAAATTGACAACAATCCCCCATCATCCTCCAGCTCTGCCTCTAACATAGAGGGCGTATTAGTCGGATTCAGGAGTTCCTCAAAGTGCTCCTTCCACCGCCCTATTACCTCCTCAGTTGAGGTCCACAGTGTCCCATCCTTACTGTACACAGCTTGGATGGTTCCCCGCTTCCCCCTCCTGAGGTGGTGAACGGTTTTCCAGAAGCACCTTGGTGCCGACCGAAAGTCCTTCTCCATGTCTTCTCCAAACTTCTCCCACACCCGCTGCTTTGCCTCTTTCACGGCAGAGGCTGCAACCCTTCGGTACCCTGCAACTGCCTCCGGAGTCCTCTGGGAAAACCCGGAAAAGGCTCCTTCTTCAGTCGGACGGCTTCCCTGACCACCGGTGTCCACCATGGTGTTCGTGGGTTACCGCCCCTTGAGGCACCTAAGACCCTTAGACCACAGCTCTTCGCTGCAGCTTCAGCAATGGAAACTTTGATCATTGTCCACTCGGGTTCAATGCCCCCAGCCTCCACAGTTATGCACAAAAAGCTCCGCCGGAGGTGTGAGTTGAAAGTCTGTCGGACAGTGGCCTCCTCCAGACGTTCCCAATTTGCCCGCACTACCCGTTTGGGTATACCAGGTCTGTCCAGAGTCTTCCCCCACCCCCTGACCCAACTCACCACCAGATGGTGATCGTTTGACAGCTCCGCTCCTCTCTTCACCCGAGTGTCCAAAACATACAGCCTCAGATCGGATGAAACGATTATAAAATCGATCATTGACCTTTGGCCTAGGGTGCTCTGGTACCAAGTACACTTATGAGCATCCCTATGTTCGAACATGGTGTTCGTTATAGACAATCCATGACTAGCACAGAAGTCCAACAATAAACAATCACTCTGGTTTAGATCAGGGAGGCCGTTCCTCCCAATCACGCCTCTCCAGGTGTCTCCATCATTGCCCACGTGAGTGTTGAAGTCCCCCAGTAGAACTATGTAGTCCCCCACTGGAGCCCCATGCAGGACTCCACTCAAGGTCTCCAAGAAGGCTCAATACTCCCAACTCTTGTTTGGTGCATATGCACAAACAACAGTCAGAGTTCCCCCCACAAACCGCAGGCGTAGAGAGGCGACCCTCTTGTCCACTGGGGTAAACTCCAACGTAGCAGCGCTCAGCCGGGTGCTTGTGAGTATCCCCACACCCGCCCGGCGCCTCACACCCAGGGCAACTCCGGAGAAGAAAAGAGTCTAACCCCTATACAGGAGTATGGTTCCAGAACCGAGATTGTGCGTAGAGGTAAGCCCCACCAGATCTAACCAGTAGCGCTCCACCTCCCGCACCAGTTCCGACTCCTTCCCTGACAGAGAGGTGACATTCCACATCACCATAGCCAGCATCTGCTGCCCGGGTCTGGTCCGTCGAGGCCCCTGACCTTCACTGCCACCCATGTGGCAGCGCACCCGACCCCAGCGGTTCCTCCCACAGGTGGTGGGCCCATGGGATGGAGAGATGGATGCCACATTGCTTCTTTGGGCTGTGCCCGACCGGGCTCCGTGGCAAACCCGGCCACCAGACGCTCGCTGAAGACCACTTTGCCTTGGGAGACCCTACCAGGAGCACAAAGCTCCAGACAACACAGCCCGATAAGGTGATGGTTCCCGGAGAGGTCACAGTTAAACAAGATTAATAAAAGAAAGCGGAACTCCTGATATAACTGCTGTGGGCTATTTATGTCTCTGTCTGCGATTCGGCCTGGTTTCCCAGTGTGCAGATGCAGCTCCATACACACAACCTAGTGAGACTGTCAGGTGGAGGGCCGTCACACAAACACACACAAATCATTCCCCATGGTCTCACAGTAACAACTTACACTCCTTATAATAATATGTATATCTGGTTTAATAAGTACCTGAATAGTGTCCAGATAAAGTTCATTGTAAGCTTCTTTGCTTCTCTCATGCTGCAGGATTCCCTCAAGGATCTCTCTGACCTCTTTCTGTGGACCAAAAAGACACATAGAAATCCATTAGAAGTAGTAGAAATAAAAATTAGCAGCAGAAAAAAGTGTGGTTTTAGTGGTACATATTAATTTAAAAATTAATATAATTCTGGATGAATACATGACATAAACAAAAATCGTCGGTCGCTGATGTTATTAATCATTATTCTACAATCTAAGTTGGCTGAGAGAATGGTTTTAAAATGTGTTTTAATGGCCGTTGATAATGAAAGCTGTTGGTTATGAAACGGCAATTTCATTGGCTGTTTGTCAAGTACCAGTGTTGTCATTGGCCCATTGCTGGCAGCCTAGAAAGTCTGCTGTCACCATAGAAGATTTAAAACCATTTATTTATTTTTAAGTTCTTTACAATCAAGTCACAAAAAAACATAATGACTTATTTTGAAAAAGTGTCCCCATATAAAAGAAATATAATGATTTTGTAACAAATAAATGTATTAGGTTATAGTCACTGCTCTAGAAGTAGAAATAAAAAAAATAGCTTTAATTTAAAGCAAACTTAAATGACAGGACAGGCACTAAACAAAAGAACCAAATTGCTGTAACTTAAAGCACACTTACAAGAAGCAGGGCTGTATAGTAACAAAGTAGAACTACTTCACTACTGTACTTAAGTACTAAAAGGCTGTATCTGTACTCTACTGGAGTATCATTATTTTCTCCTACTTCCACTTATACTTCAGTACATATTTTCGATGAGTTTAATACTTTTACTCCGATACATTTTTTTATCTGCTGTATCGTTACTCGTTACAATCATAAAAATGTTCTGAATCATTCCGAAACCCACATTATCACTGCCAGAGTGGTAGATGGCTCTGTCACCAGGTTTGATGAAGCTGGCTCATCATTGAGCAAATCAAGCGATCAAGCTGTCTTATAAGAAGGCAGCGCATGCTCCCATTCTGCCTTTCACTCTGCTGCCCGCCTGCATTGAGAACACTTGAGCTTTGTTAGTTTGTTTCGAGATGGAAGAACCAGAAACAACCACCTTCAACACCTTCAACTTGGAGTGATTGTGGCGGTGAGGATGAGGAAGGAGACCACCCCTGGCCCCACTTAGAATCCATGTTTTCTATTTGTCAGAGTGAAAGACAATTCATATGTAATGACATGCCTACTCTGCCTCCCGAAATATTGCGAAATAATGGCCTTCAAAAATTCACAGTCGAATTTGAAGAAATATATCAAGGTAAGTTACAAATATAATACGCAAATGGCACACCAGCTTGAGCTATCAGAAAGCGCTAGCTAACTAGCTACTCGCGGTTCATGGTGTTGTACATTCCTGTCCTTGTACTGCTGCTACAGCCAAAGGAAATGTGAGTGTCCTTTAGGCTGAACATTTGAAATAATATAAACAATATGATATTCAAACTTTTGACTGCTTTCTTTAATAACTACATAACACAATACTTGTACTTTTACTTTCAGTACTTAGATAAACTACTTCAAATACTTAATTACAAAAAATGTTGAATACTTTAGTACTTCCACTGTGGTGCTTAAAGAGCACTTCAACTTCTACTCAAGTCACTTTTTTGATAGAGCACTTGTACTTTTACTCAAGTCTGGCTCTCTAGTACTTTATACATGTCTGACAAGACGACATAGGCACTAAACGAGAGTACCAAATGTATTTTTCCTGGTATCACTGGGCCCCACAAACTCTAGGCATATGTTGTTTATGTTAAATGATAAAAATTATCTTGCGTCCTCCACATAAATATTAGGTTTCATCTGGGACAGAGGATATATATTTAACGGCAGCAAACCCTCTGATCAGCCGCATAACATCATATTGAGCAAAACACAACTGTAGATCTTCAATATTAACCCTAATATCAGTTCACACACATAACATTAGGCTTATCGTCGTGTTAACGTTCGTTGTAGTGGGTGCATTTCTATCCAACAAGCTATTAAACAAGCTAGGTAACATTAAATTATATTACACTAACACTAACATGGCTTTTTTGTCATGGCTAATTTATTAATTACTCAGCATCATTTCTATTTGAGAAAAGAAAAACTTAATCCGATGCTTAATGTGAATTAAATAGACTTGAACAGCCTACTTACTACATTACACAACTAACGTTACTGTAGCGAATCCAACTACCAGTATGTCCTCTCATTCTCTCTCGTGGTCCGAAGGACTGCAACATTATTTTTTTGCAGGGTGGTAGGGGAAGACTCATGAATATTGGGAGGGAACTAATCCCTGAATGGCTAGTACTTGTTGCCTGCTGTGGTTGGGTTGGTTAGGTTTAGGCAACAGGAGTGTGATTGGTTATGGTTAGGGTAAGAATGTCAGGGCGAGCCAATCAGGGATGAGTTCCCTAATGAATATTCATGAGTCTTCCCCTACCACCCTGCAAAAACAAAATTTGCCGCCGGACTTGTGTGTGGGTAACGAAAACATTGACATATATATAATGGACCAATAGACCCCGTTGCTCTGGACGGAGACCAGTGAAGGCTATTAGAAGCAAGAAGTTGGAAGTCTTCTGGTAGCTGTGCCAAGAGAAATCTCAATCATTCCCAATCTTATAGAGACGGAGAGTGTAGGTATATGTAAGGAGATAACATAAGCACAGGCTAATTATTGCTAACTAACATGCTAGTTAACATTAGTAATTAAACCTAAACAGCTAATGTAAGTCTAAACTGCCTGCGAGCTTCTCCTGTACTATACGGTAATTCCGCTACTGTGCGACATTAAGTCTTGTGGTTATGACACAATCTTTAGCCTATTTTTTATCTACCTAAAATAGTTGGTTGAAGTTAGCTTAGCACAAGCACTAGAAGCTGGTGGAAACCGCTTAGCTCCATCAAAAATAGAAAAAACTCATACAAATTTATAGTTTTTTAATTTATGTATACAGGCTCAAAGCTAAGTTAAGATTGTGACAGTATGGAGCAATTCTAAAAGCCCATGAGTCCCCTCAACTTGTGGGTGTTTTAGCTTGCTAGCTAACAGTGTTCAGTGAAGTAACGTGTTAATAAAATAGTTTTTTGGAGGTTAGATTTCCTGAAATACCAGAAAGTTTCATTAAATGTTAATTATATAGGTTTTTACAGCCTCAAAACACAAAGTGTCCATAATATCTGTTTACTTGGACATATGCTGAGATTTCTGGAGGTTTCCTTGTCACAGATGCTTTCATTTATTTTATTTTCATCTTTTATTTTCATGTTCCTCATATAGAGACCCCCTGTAACCAATTAACCACAATATTGTCAGTCACCACAGTGATGAGTTGTGTTCTGGGAATTAACCTACTCCCATGACTCTATTACACAAAGACACACGTGAATAAATACCTCTTAAAAGGTGTAGAAGGCTAAAACAAATACGTTGAGCTGTTAGAATTGTCCTAACAAATATAAGCATAAGCAGCCCAAACACTATAAGAGGAAGGTGGTATTCTTACCTGTACATGTTCCAGCAGTTTGTCCTTTGCTTTTGCTGCACACTCTGTGAACAGCAGCATGTCAACTGTTTTCATGGGATCCATTTCATGCAGGTCAGACTGATCACATGGCTCCTGACTGGGAAAGTACCACAAATATCAAAATCAGAACTGGCAGGTGTCACATCTGTATCAAATATTTTATTATTCAGAAATAATAAGAGTTATCCACAAATATCCACAGTGTTCTTATATAGCAGCATTTACTGTGGTGCATACAGCGATAAATACGTGGAACTTATAAGAATAACAGTGCTAAATGTACGAATGGTTCACAAGAACAGCCTGAACAGGGTCAATTAGATATAAAGGCTTGTCTCTATTATAAGCCTGCTTAAAATAAAGGCCCGGTACCATCCACAGTTGAGGTGAAGAAAGATACAGTAGGTAAACATGCAGAGATAGATACCTCAGATATGTATCTCGGAGCCACATCATCAGCGCAAAGCAATTCTTGGAGGAGCTGATTTTGTCGAGTAGATCATCGAGGTGTTCAAATGTCTGACGATGGTAGCTTTCAATCAGACATCCCATCAACCCCATTGGTTTCAACAAGGGACCCAGCTTCACAAGCTCTTTGTGCACCGTTTCCTGCACATTTAACAGATGCTGAGGGAGTTTCTGGTCCACATCTACCGGTGGCTTTGGGAAGCGCTGGGACACATATCTTCGTATGCTGTCGGCATCTGGGGCCACGCCTAGAAGTTCAGTTAGTTGCTGACGAATCTGTTCTTCACTCTGCAGATGTTGTTCCTCGTTCCTGTTGGAATTGTTCTGAGCCACAACGTTGTCACAACTGGCCTGTTGCTTTTCTATTAAAAAAGTCAAATGTAAATGGTATAGGTTAGAACACTGTAAATATGTGGTGCCAAAACAGTCTCATAATTATTTGCAACTTGTAAAACACAATGTACAAATGAATGCAGAGTGATTCATATCCGTAAACCTGTGTTGTATCTGTGCCTCTAATTTGTGACTTGTGAAACACAATGCGTAAATGAATGCAGAGCAATTTGTATCCGCAAACACAATTCACAAATGAATGCAGAGCGATTTGTATCCGCAAATGCGTATCTGTGTCCGTGTGTCTAATTTGTAACTCGTATTTCATAATTTGTAAATTAACTTTGTATTTCTTCAGTAGACTTGACTACTGTAACGGTGTCTTTACAGGTCTCCCTAAAAAATCAATCAGACAGCTGCAGCTGATTCAGAACGCTGCTGCTCGAGTCCTCACTAAAACCAAGAAAGTGGATCACATCACTCCAGTACTGAAGTCTCTACACTGGCTTCCAGTGCCTCAAAGAATTGATTTCAAAATACTTTTACTGGTTTATAAATCACTAAACGGTTTAGGGCCAAAATACATTTCTGATCTGCTACTACATTATGACACACCCAGACCTCTCAGGTGGTCTGGTACAGGTCTACTTGTTGTCCCCAGAGTCAGAACTAAACAGGGGGAAGCAACGTTCAGTTTTTATGCTCCACATATCTGGAACAAACTCCCAGAAACCTGTAGGTCCGCTGTAACTCTCAGTTCTTTTAAATCTAAGCTAAAGACCTATCTTTTTGATGTTGCTTTTCTTTAAATAATCTATTTTATTAACTTTAATTTCTTATACTGCACTGTAACTTTTATTCTTATACTGCACTATCAATTTTATTCTTGTCTTTTAATGTTTTTAATTTGTTTATTATTGTTTTTTAATTGTTTTCTAACTGCTCTTTAATGTTTTATGTAAAGCACTTTGAATTGCCCTGTTGCTGAAATGTGCTATACAAATAAAGCTGCCTTGCCTTGCCTTGCCTTATTTTTCAATTTAAATATATGTGTAAATCTCCTTCTATTTGTGTGGGTACTTTTGAGACAACAATCAATCCATTGATGGAGAAAATAATCAGCCAGAGAGCTGCCTGCAGAGCTGCCGCAGAGCTTTCAGACACTACCCTGCACTCTGCAGACACACCCAGCGCTCACTGCACGTCAGCGACACAACTCAGCATCAGCACCAGCCGCCTCACGCCAGGACTGTAGTCAAGACAAGTCCAAGACCAGGACTAGTCGAGACCAAGTCAAGACCGAGTCCAAAGAGGTTCGAGACCAAGACAAGACCGAATGCAAAAAGGTTTGAGTCCGAGTCAAGACCGAGTCCAGGACAGAATAAAATAATGGCCAGGATCTCCGGGAAAAAGCACGATATGTCTATCTCCATTTCAAACATCACTGCAGGTTGACTGCTTTTAGCAGCAGAGGTTGATTGTGGGCAACAATACTGTTGTGGTTGGCTCGCCGAAGAAACCCACCCATCTCGTAGGAGCGAAGCTTAATATTTTATTCAATAAAATGATGGTACAAAAGGAGCGCTAATGCCACAGGTCTTATGTTGACAACACGGACACAGATATAGGAAACTCCGAAGGCAGTCATATTTACCTAACAGGCTAGGCTAACTAGCTAACTATCTAAACTTGTGAAAAACCAAACAACATCCCCATTCAAGCTGTGTTTCGCTTTCCCTTATTATTATAAACATAATAAAGACACCTGGACTCTATCGAGACCAAAAGCCATATTTGGAAATGCAAGTGGCAGAGACCGAGACAAGTCCATGTCCAAATACCAGTGAGTCCGAGACAAGACCGAGACCATTGAAAAACTGTCTTGAATCCAAGGCCGGACTCGAGTACTACAGCCCTGCCTCTCGCTCACTCACTGTCACTCATCATCACCAAAACACACACAAATGTAATCTCTTCCACCGCACTACTGAACTCTGCTGCTGAATCAGGGAAAGTTCTCAGGGGAACACAGCACAGACAAAGTCATAGAGAGAGGGAAAAAAGAACAGAGAGAGTAGAGAGAACAGAGAGAACAGAGAGAACAGAGAGAGCAGAGAGAGCAGAGAGAGCGATGCTCACCCGTCCCCGAGGAGGCGGCGTGCCAGTTGGGGAAGGCCAGGCGGAAACAGTCGCACATGATAAGCAGAGATAAGGTCCTGGGCCGTTTAGATGGAGGGAGGGTGGTGGTGGAGGGTTATGCAGGTGGTGGTGCTGCTGCTGTTGCAGCGGGATGAGTTGCAGAAATAACCAGAGAGAGAAGAGAGAGTGAGAGAGCTGTCTGCTGCCTTCTCTGAGCTCAGACGTGTCCGCTGAGTGAAGGAAACTCCCTCGCCTGCCCAGTAAACATAGACCTCCAGCGCAGCACGCTAACTTAATTATGGGAGGAGCTGCCCCCCCTCCCCCTCTTCTCCTTTCTACTTCTCCTCCTCCTCTTCTTCCGTTCAGTCTCATTGATCGGCCTAATTAGATTAGATTAGATTAAACTTTATTGTCATTGTGCAGTGTACATGTACAAAGACAGCGAAATGCAGTTTGCGTCCAACCAGAATTTAAAAAAAAGTGCAATGTGATATTCAAGTATAGACAGGTGGTGCATAGGCAGGACAAGAAATATACTGCAGTGTTATAAGAGCAGAATAAATATGGCTATGTAATATGAACAGTGTATAAACAACATGTACAGATATGTGCAATGTAGTAGCAGTGACTTTATACTAGTAGTAAGAATAAGTCTTTGTCTGTTTGTTCATTGTGTGAAAGATTTAATGAATTATTTACGGTCACATTTAGAGATGCACAGAGGTTAGAGAAGCACAATAATGGCCCAAAGTTTCCCAGTATCCGCCCCCTGGTGAGCCTGGCCACCCAATGGCAAAGGTTTTGTTTCCAGATTTTCTGAGGAGACATTTAATGCTTCATTTTGAGCATTAAACACTGAATTTTTATGCACCTATTTCTACCCTTTTCTACATCAATTGATGCTGGAAACCTAAGGCCTTCAGGCATTTTGTATTACTTTCAACTATTCTCTTGTAGATCAGCTTTTAGTTTTTCAGTGTTATCTCTGCTGAGTCAACACATATTGTAGGCCTAATTTATTCTTCCCTCCTTTTCTGCGTCTTTTGTTGGGGAAGTAACCTCTTTAAATGTGCATGTGGCTTCATGTGAATCATACATTAATTCATTTTAATTCATTTATAAACCCCCGGACTTCAATAGCTCAGATGTGTTTCAGCAAGATTTCTGTTCATATTTAAACTTGTGCACATTCACAACTCATAACTCCTCCCATCTGTGTTCTCCGAGATTTGGAGAGCAAGTCAGGATCAAGTCGAATACAAATCTAACCGGCATGCATTGGGCGGTGATCGCTGGTGATTGATTCTGCACAGGCCTGGCTCATTTTTAACAAGGCCATTAACTCTTTCAAGTCAAAGCCATTTTTTCCAGTCTTTGGTTCGCCTGGTCTCCTTGTGCAATAATGCTTGCTCAACCCTGTGATGCACAATCAAGTCATATACATCATTTCTTTCAGGAGAACCTGGGCTATCAGGATATGCATGCTGCAAGGTAGTCACATGAATGTATAAATTGCTATAAAAACAAAAGAAAAGACTAAACGGAAACAAAAACTCACAGAAATGTATTGAAATCACACAGAGAACAATAATGGGCAAGACTTTTGACTTTTGTAAATTTTTCTCCCAAGTGTTTGCAATCAGGGGAAACACAAATAAACTATGTAACTAACAAAAATATAAAACTATTTAGGTTTTTTCCCAGAAAAGTCCATACGCTTCTATCCAGAAACGTTAGTTGTGTCACCTCCAATGCATTGTCTTTCTGCTGGTAGACATCAGAAGGCCAAATCACACTCATTTCAGCCTCCAGGCCTCGTGTCCTCTCTGTATTTGTGTTCCAACACTGAATAGAAAGTCCCTCCCACTAGGCTTATCCTATTGACACTTTTTCCTCCGACAAAACTGCATGTGATTGGTCAATAGACCTGTCAGTCATCTGCCAACTGGCCTACATCGGGATCGGTAGAATATTGTATTTTCATACACAATGATGTATAAATAGCCGTTAAACCGTGGATGTATCACTCTGAAATTACTCATACGAAATGCGCCAAGTCTCCGAACTTTGAGGCTAGATTAGTAAGCTTCTGGAAGGGCTAGAAAGTCACCTGAGGACTCTTTTTAAAGTTTTAGCTGTCGGCTAAAGGGCTACATCTACGGCAAGACGATGGGTTCAAAGCTTGCAAAGCAAAATTATGACTTCTCTGCTTCTTTTTTTTTTTAAACCATGTTTTTATTCAAGAAAAGCAAAACAATACAGATTTAATAATTTGGTTACAGTGTCTTGATTTCTTTTTTTTGTTTGAAAATTAACCCCATCCCATCCACATACTGCCATTACCAACAAAACAAAAGCGAGAAAAAAATAAATAAAAATAATGATATGTGATGAGGTTGACGGAGAGAGCAGTTCCCACTTCGTGTGGAAATCACATCAGGCATCAGACAACGCATCTGTGTGTATTGGGTAGAGCTGTTAGGGCCTTATATTATCTAGGGGGAGGGTGTTAAGCCTCTCAAAGTACAACAACAACGGATCCCATATCTTATGATCCTCGATACTCTAGAGAAATACTTGATTTTTTCTAATTTCAGGAATAGCATCAGGTCGTTAAGCCAGACTGATGAAAATGGTGGTTCAGGAAATTTCCACTTCGGTACTATCCTTCTACGGGCCAACAGGGAGGCAAAAGCAAATGTGTTTCTCTTAGTGGTCATTGAGACCTCACTCACAAATACACCAAAAATGGCCATTTCTGCATTCAGCCTTACATTCGTGCCAAATGCTTCATTTAAAATTTTGCAAACAGTTGACCAAAATTCTTTTAACTTTGGACAAGTCCAAAACATATGAGCCATGTCGGCTGAAGTAGAATTACAGCGGTCACATCTGTCATCAATGTCTGGGTATATCTTGGACAATTTTGATTTGGTATAATAAATTCAGTGAAAGACTTTAAATTGTATCAAGTTAAGGTGGGCACAGGAGGATGTGCCATTAACTCTACTCTGAGCGCAGTCCCAGGCTGCATCAGATATCTCCATCCCAAGTTTTTCAGCCCAATCAGCTCTGATTTGATCTAATGACACTCTTTTCGAAAAGATGAGATTGTGTTGGATATATTTGAAAGCTGTCCTTTATGCTGCACAGGAGTTTGTAAGATATTGTCCAACCCTGAATTTACTGGTAAGGCTGGGAAGGTTGAGCACCATGTTTGAATAAAGTGACGGACCTGCAAATATCTAAATAAATCTGACCGTTGTAGTTTAAATTTTTTAGTAAGATCATTAAAGCTGCCGAATAGACCGTCTATATAAAAGTCACTACATCGGAGAAGACCAACTCTGTGCCACTGTGTAAAGGTATGGTCCAATCTGGCTGCAGGAAAGAGGTGGTTGTTAGAAATAGGGCTACACATAGAAAATTCGCTTTTCCCTTTCTGGAAACTGAAACCAGTAAATAACTTTTTGTATGTTTGACGCCCAATAATAATTCCTTAGATTGGGAAGTGCTAGACCACCCTGGCTTTTGGGTCTCTCTAGGAATTCTTTCCGGATTCTAGGATTTTTACCATCCCACAGAAAGGAAAAGATCAATTTATTTAAAGACTGAAAACAGGATTTGGGCAAAAATATAGGGAGACACTGAAACAAATACAAAAATCTAGGTAAAACATTCATTTTTATACAATTAACTCTACCTGTGAGAGAGAGGTATAGGGCTGACCATCTCTGAAGGTCTGATTCTAATTTTCTCATGAAAGGTTTGAAATTCTTTTTGTAAAGATCAGAGAAGTTACGGGTGATCTGTACACCTAAGTATTTAAAGCCAGATTTGGAAATACGGAAGGGGAGTTCATTGTCTGAAATCTGAAGAGCCAAATTATTGAGTGGAAAACATTCACTTTTAGACAGGTTCAATTTGTAACCGGAGAAAAGCCCGAAAATGTGTAACAATTCCACAATATTAGGGACACAGGACACTGGGTCAGATATATAGAGCAATAAATCGTCTGCATATAGGGAAATTCTATGTTCGACTCCCATCCTGTGGAGCCCGCGTATGAGGTGCGATGTTCTCAACTTAATCGACAGAGGTTCTATAGCTAACGCGAACAGGAGTGGGCTGAGGGGACAGCCCTGTCTGGTGCACCTCAACAGAGGGAAAAGCTGGGAAGCTAATTTGTTAGTTATCACTGATGCTTTTGGGGAAGTATATAACAGGCGGATATAAGAAATAAAATTAGAACCAAAGCCAAATCTTTCAAGGACGACAAACAGATAACCCCACTCGATTCTGTCAAATGCCTTCTCCGCATCCAGGGAGACAACCACCTCTGGAATCTCCCCGGATGCTGCAGAGTGCACAACATTCAGGAGTTTGTGAATATTTATGAAAGAGTGGCGTTCCTTCATAAATCCGGTTTGGTCATTTGAAATTATATGGGGCATTACAGTATCCAATCTTGAGGCAAGGAGTTTAGCTAATATCTTTACATCTGTGTTTAGGAGTGAAATTGGCCGATACGACCCACACTCAAGCGGGGACTACAGGTGGAAATTAGCAATTGTTGCTATAACCTGGCCCAAGACATATTCTCTTGTTCAACAAGTTTAATGTTTATTTGTGCATTGTCCCTGTTTCAAATAAATCAATTTCCAATTCCAAAAAACTTACCGGGTTTCAAAATGAGTGAGATAGAAGCCTCTGTTAAGCTCTGTGGTAGGTTTGCTTCAATCAATGAATGATTGAACATTTCCAGAAGGATGGGAGCTAGCCGGGATGAGAATTTCTTGTAGAATTCCACAGGGTAGCCGTCTGGCCCTGGGGTTTTGCCACTTTGCATTTTCTGGATGGAATCAGAGATTTCTTGAAGTCGCAAGGGTTTGTCCAAGTCAGTTCTAACAGCCACATCTATTTTAGGGATATCTAGATCATTGAAAAACTGTGACATGTTTGATGTATCTCGTGGAAATTTAGATGTATACAAGTCAGAGTAAAATGCTTTAAAAGCATTGTTTATTTCCACTGGATCTATTGTTGACTGTGAACCACTGCGAATCTGTGGGATCTGATGGAGATGCTGAATTACATTTCAACTGGTCAGCTAACAAGCGGCCTGCTTTTTCCCCATGCTCATAGTAGCGCCCTTTTGACCAGAGGAGGTGTCTCTCTGTTTTTTGTGTCGATAATAACTCGTACTGCGTTTTCAGAGCAATTTTGTCTTTATATAGTTCTGGAGTTGGGGCCGAGGAATACTGTTGGTCTATTTTTCTTATAGAGTTGATAAGTTCTTGCTCCCTCTGTTTTCTTGCTTTATTACGTGATATGGAGTATGAAATAATTTCTCCCCCTATGACAACTTTCAATGTCTCCCATAAAGTAGATGGTGAGATTAAGTCTGATCTGTTGAACAACAAAAACTCATCAATTGCCTTAGATACAAATTCACAAAACTGTTTGTCTGCCAATAAGGCTGTGTTCAGTCTCCAGTTATTGCGCTGTGCTAGGTTTTGAGAGAAAAGAAAATCAAGAACCACAGGTGCATGGTCTGATTCTACTATGGCAGTGTACTCCACATTTTTTACAGAAGGAAGGAGCGTTTTATCAATAAAAAAGTAATCTATTCTACTGTATGTATGATGGACGTGTGAAAAGAAAGAGAATTCCTTTTTATGTGGGTAGAAAAACCTCCATGGGTCCACACAGCCAGTTTGATCCATGAAATCACAAATAGCCTGGGACATTTTGGAACGTGCTAAAGTTTTAGGATTGGAGCGATCTATAGCTGGGTCAGTCACAGTATTCAGATCCCCAGCAAGAATGAGCCTATGTGAATCTAGATTCGGAATCAGGGAGATGAATTTGTTAATGAAGCCAACATCATCCCAGTTAGGGGCATATACGACTGGGGTATTAAATAGGGAACCTGACACTATTATGAACCGTCTCTGAGGATCAGAAATCGTTTTTGAAGGCGTAAACAATATTTTTTTATGGATCAATATTGCCGCTCCCCGTGCCTTGGTGTTAAACGCAGAATGGAAAGTTTGTCCAACCCAGTTTTTCCGGAGCCTAACTTGATCCGCTATGGTCAGGTGGTTTTCTTGTAAAAATGCTACACCTACATTTAATTTTTTCAGGTGGGAAAATATCCGTGCTCTCGGCCCGTTCAAGCCCTTAACATTCCAGCTTATACATCGGGTGGAAGACACGCTTACTTCTGCTCTACTATCATTTGTGTCATCAGACATGTGTCTTGAGAGGGAAGAGGGGGAGGGGGTGGAGAGTACACCCCATAGCAGAAAGGCGGCCGTTCGTCAACAACTCATCCAAAATAATAGTCATACAAAATGTACAAAAATCCCCTTTGGCAGTATAAAAACCTGTTTTAACACAGAGTGAACAAAAATTGGTTGTGTCACTAATCAAACCCATCCCAACAGTAAAAATAACATAAAAATATCCAATGTCTGCCTCCAGAACATAGGCAGACAGCTGGTCCCCTACTGGATCCTGAATCTTCCGGGGATGCATTGTGTCTTAACTAAACCGTTAACCTACGAGAGAGCCTTTGACCGTCTAAAAATTAAACTAAAAACAGTTTCAAGATAATCAATATCACCGTCTAACATTCGCCACATCGTCACGGGCTAATCCAGCAGTGAGCTTGGGCAACGATAGTAACGGTAAACAGTAACATTTAGCTAACATTAATATATTGCTTAGTGTAACATTAGCCACCACCATTATAACATAAGTCCCAGTATAGAATGGTCCCAAACAAACAAATTCACATAACACAGATTTACCTCAAAATGTTCGCTTAAGTCCTTTTATACCAGTTGGTTAATGTTGAAGTTAAAAAGTTAAAACCCGGCTCATGTTTTGAAAACAGTGTTTAATGGGGCCTGCAGCTAAATTTAATCAAGTACACTAATACAGCATTTGAGTGTCTCACCTAAAACCTAGCTTCTAAAGAATTAATCAGGTCATGTCTGACATTTAGCATATGAAGGAGACTCATTGTCCCCACAGGAAAGGTAACTATTGTTTCTGGTTTTGGGGAGCCACTCCCTGCAGGGCCAGGCGTGATTAGACAGAATCGGCACTACCATGTGAAACGACCTTTGTCTGTGACCTGGGGTAAACCTAAAATCAGAGGTGTGTCTTTAATCAGAGACCCACAATTCCACAGGAATATAATTCGGAAAATGAGGTGATGTCAACACTTCAATCTGTGACCCGCAAGGGAAGCACGTTGAAGTCCGCTGTTTACAGTGTAATTGTTTGTCATGTCAGAAGCATGAGATCAGTCCACTGTCAGCTGCAGTGTTTTATGTTTTATGTTGATTGTGTTTTATCTTGTCGTTTTCATGCAGTTTCATTAAACCTTTTGCTTAACTTTCAATTCGACCACAGCCTCTCCTTCCTCCTCCAGAAATCGAAGAACACGTCTTTTAGCTATTCTTAACATTAAGACAACCCATCTACTCAAGCACAATTCGGTCCGAGAAAATTAACGGCGATAAAAATAGCCGCTGGCAGTCAGCCAAAGTAGCCACACAGCCACTTCATAACAAGTTCAGAGCAAAGCTGTCAAGCAAACTGTCGGGTCACTCTGGGGTCATCGCCTGTTGATTGTAGAACGCCTTGGCGTCCTCCGGTGTGTCAAATTTAAGTGTATTTCCTCCGAAAGAGACTCGCAGGCAGGCTGGGTAAAGCAGCTGGAATTTTATTCCCTTTTTGTAAAGTGCTTGCTTGATGTCGTTGAATTCTGCACGTCTTCTTGACAGACTGCCGCTGATATCTGGGTATATTCTCAGGGTAGAATTCTTTCAGGTCATGTCGTCTGGCCCATCGCAGCACTCGCTCCTTTTCCTGGAATCGTTGGAAGCATTCCACAAACGGCCGAGGGGACCTTCCAGTGTGTTCAGGCTTTTTGCCCACTCCGTGCGACCTCTCCAAAGTTGGAGCAGAGTCAAACACCTCTCTGCCATTAATCTCCATCAGCATGTTTGACATGAACGCTACAGGATCCTCGTCCCCTTCACTGCCTTCCGGAACATTTACAATTCTCAGATTAGATCTGTGAGAGCGGTTTTCTAAGTCCTCAATGCGATCCAGGAGCTTTGTATTCTGTGCTTGCAGTGACTTGATGGCTGCATCTGCTGCGAATAGTTTTTCAAAATTCTCTCCCGCTAAGCATTCCGTTGCAGTCAAGCGGCGTTGAAATGTATCCACAGTCTCTTTTATAGCGTTCACAGAAGACTGTAAAGGGCCAATAGATTCCTGAATGAGGATGGAAATGTCCTCTCTTAAACTTGCACGCTGCTTGGACAGCTCCTGCCACATCGTTAGCAGGGGAGGCCATAGTAGCTAGCTTGCTAGCAATGGTGTTCCGCGTCGTCGATTGTTTGTGTCTAGAGGTGCTCATTATACGTTTGTGGCTAAGTAACACTTTAATATCCGTCGTTGTTCAGTTCTACGGCGTTAAAAACACCTTTAAGGAAAGTTCTAAGGAAGTTAGGTCGGAGCTCGTCTCTCGTGCTTCCTACTCCAGCATGGCCCAAACCGGAAGTCTGACTTCTCTGCTTCTAAACAAACAAAAAAGTAAGCCTCTACACTGTATTGAATTGGAGATATTAATATAAACATTGCAAAAGCATCTTTTGATGCAAGGGTTTGACCTGGAGGTGGGGGGGTGTCACCCTGTGCCCCCCATCTAGCCCCGCCCCTGGCTATTATCTAATCATGTTTTGTTACAAAAGCCTAAAGTCTAGCTGGTTAGGTAATACAAACATTATTAAAATGACTTCTTAGTCAAGAAAAGTACATTCAAAACAACCTGAACAGCCAAGAGCTGGAGTTTGTAAGGAACTGGATGTAGATTGGACAGATTACAAAGCTTATAACTCTTATACATTTAATGTTGTGACCCTTTCAGACTGATTGAGAACCACTGTTCTGGGATCTGTTTTGTGTAGGGGTCAGTGGTGTCCGTGTTGTGGAGCAACAATTTCCCATCAAGTCCCAATTTGTTAAACTGATGTTAGTCTCCATCTAGTGATGGTATAATGAACATGCAGCCATAATCAGACTTTTGGTTGAATCATTTTATTGATTGCTTTGCTGTCCCTTTTTAACCAGTCTATAAGCATCCATAAAATAAAACCCCACCACAGAAGAATACAGTTTATAACAGTCATAAAATTTAAAACCATTGACTATTTACATTAAAGCAGAAAACACAACTTTGCAATAGGAATAAAGAGGGAAATAAAACCCGTAAACCAACACAGTTCAACTCAAACAAAATGTACCATCTGTAGTTTCAGTGGAATGCATTATTAAGAAGTTTAGCATGCAGACATCACAGAAAAACCCACATATATACCTTGATTTAGAAGATAACTAGATCAACAAGTACTCAGCACAAGTTATTCAAGTAAAATTCAGAAGTATTTAGACAGAGCATCTTCATCAATGTCGTTCCATTTCTTTGATGTTTAGTAGTCTATAGCACACAGAGCAAATGAAAATACTAGAAAATGTAAGAGTTTGAAACAAAAGAAGAGTCATTTTGTAACTGCATAGCAGACGAAAAAACGTTTCCCTTTACTGACTTGAATTATTTGTTCTTATCTTTTGATTATCAGAGCTCAACATTTTTTCCTTTTTATAAAATACGTAGCTCCTAAAGGTAAAGGCTTTTGAACAAAAGCAAATATCCCTGTCAGAGGTGTGGAAACATGTCATTTTTCCTTCAACCATAATCCACCTTCATCCAAAACGAAATGACTCTCTGTCTGTCCTTTGATTTTACCCACAACCATTTTATCCAATCGGCTTCACACCTGGCGTGGGATTGCTTAGACCCTGAGAAAGTGCAGTGTTGAGAACAAGCTCCTGTAGTGTGTTATGTACACACGTGTAGCGTGTTGAAAGGGTACCCCTATTAACTTTGACCCCCTATGAACGGCATGCTGGGTACAGCCCACTCTCCATCGCTCGCTACAGTACATTCAAGAAGAGAGAGTGGAGTATTACATTGTAGCAAACATTTCAAGAATCAGCTATGTACTGTAACTTTCAGAATGAATGCTTTTGTTTCCTGGAGATAGCCTGGTCCCAAATAGCTAGCTGTTAGCAAATGACACTTATACTCTAGCATTGCTCAGGGACGCAGCTATGCCAAACAGCCGGCCTGTTACCAACAGACACATTTTCAAGGCAGTGAGTGCACTATTATTTAGAATGTCATCAACTTAAACAATAAATAAAATAAATAGATTTATAAATATTAAAATAACACATCACTGCATTGGTTAGCATATTGGCATTTCTGCAGCACTGGAACACAGTTGAAACACAGAACACATTTTCTTCTTTTGCATTAAAATAGTATCTAGTTTCCTGAAACGAAAATGCTTGAAAGGAAATCAGTGACATTTAGGCAAACTCATGAACGAGCAGCCACTTGTACACAGACTTAATCATTCTTGTGTCAAAGCTTATAAAAACCTTGTGTAACACGTCTGAATCTCTATCTACAGATTCGATTTGAGAAGTGACACCAGTAACAGAGGGGGCTGAACAGGATTCAGATCATCTGAAAATGTTCATGACTCCCAAACCTCTTTGCTTGTTGCAGTTGATCTTCTTCATAGAGCAGCTCGGCCTTTACTAGCCAGTAAGACAACAGAACCAGAAAGCCGATCTGGGTCTGGGTTGATATCCAGGGAGGTCCTCCAGGACCTCCAGGACCTTCAGCACCTCCCGTCCAGAGAGACCTTTCCATTGTAGCAGTTTGGGCAGGAGCTCCAGGTCCTCGCTGCAGACAAAACACCAGGAAGAGTTAGTGAGATGCACTAACTTAAGGAAGTGCCTTAAACCTGCATTCTTTCTAATGGCCAGCATGGGGCGACAAGTCAGTTTCTATAGAAGTCTATGGGGAAATTGGCCTACTTCTCACCTGATTTAAGATAAGAGATAGACTATATTAATTCCACACTGGGGAAATTCCTTAATACCTCTGTAAAATTTTTCATAATGAGTTCATGGTCTTAATCGCTAGTTTTAATTCTTCTTCAATACAGCGTGATGTTTATGTTGTAAATTATAGTCCCATTTATTTAAAAAATGTAAAAGTAATGCAGGTTTAAGACACAAACTTTTGTAAGAAACGTCAGAATGACTTACCTCCATGTGCAACAGTCTGTCTGCATGCTTCCAACTGTCAGCTTTGTCGCATCGATGCTTTCACACAACAGTTCTTTGACTTTCAGCAGCATGAGGTTGCACTGTCGGACACCAGGAGCCTGATAAAACACAACACACACAGGTCAGGAATTGATGTTGATACCAGTGAAGATCTGATCCAGCTGCTGATGAATGAATGTCATTAACAAGCACTCCGTTGATCTCACCAGGACAGAGAAGGTGTCGTGAAGAATCTCTGCATCTTCAGCGACTGTTTGTCCAACATTTTGGCTCCAGCACTTTCTCAGTTTGCTCTGTTTGCTTTGGATAAGATATTTCAGGTAAAAGTGAGTGATGAGCTTGTAGGCCTCGTCTATCACTCTCTGAGAGACACAAAGAGAGAGAGACTGTTTAGTTTTTGTCAAATATTAGCAATAACAGAGCAACATAAAAACATTTTGACACAAAGATATGGATAGAATGCTGCAAATAATGCAAAGTCTTTACAATTTGTGATTGTAATATAGTTGAAACCTCCCAACCCCCTCCCCCCCCCCCCCCACCCCCAGGTCAGATTTTTACATACCTTTTGTAGGCCTATATCCTGACAGCATGACAGCTCAGAGAAAAGACTTTTTACTTGGTCTATTAGGAGGAAGAATTCCTTGTTGTCTGATTTGAAGTATCTCTTAAGGTGGCTCTGTGATTTAACAAAACATTCAAATTAGTTAGTCATTTGTCAATAGAAATATATGCCCCTTTTGAAATAAGAAAATAGCGGGCCTACATTTGTGACTAAGTTGAACAGCTACCTTTGCAGTGTTAGCTACGACTTTCATCAGAAGATCCAAAGTAAAATCCTCCATGTTTCTAAGCGTTGCCATGGTTTCCTCAAAGAGGCTATGGTCTTTGGTTTCCTTGAGAAGGATGTCTTTAGCTTTGGTCTGGACATACTGCCTGGGAAGAAATATTATAAACAACATCACTTATCATCATCATATTTATTTTCTTACATCAAGTCTTTAATCGACCTACACTGTGTCCTGATTCATGTGTTTTAACTGCATTTCTATATTGCATTTCTTGTTTTGTTGAGTGTCTTTTTATTATTAACATGGTTTGCAAGTAAACAATGTTTTAAGAAACAAGTTTGAATGAAATTAATATTTGGCAAATACTTACTCGAGTTTATTACAGTTGTTCAAAGTCTTAAAGAAGAGTTTGGTTTCTGGTTTGTCCATTTTTGCTTTCTCTTCAAGAATCTCCATCTGCATAGTGGTGTAGCTACAAACCACAGAAAATATGCACTGTTAACAATGCAACATACTGCCTTTAATTGGTGATATTTATGTTAAGTCTGCTGTAGAAATCTGTGGAGAAAAATAGCTTATTCTCACCTCTTCAGAAACATCCCCAGCTCTTGGAAACAAACCTCCTGCACGTAGTCAGAGAGTTTTGGGCTGATTTTTTGTGCTGTTTTGTGCATGGCATCAATGCACTTAAAGAGAAACAACAACAAAAAGAAACAATATTATTATACAACCAATAAACAACATAAAAATTATAAAAAGCAAAGAAATTATAATTTCAAAAAGAGACTTTCTTTTATCAAATAAAATAAAAATACATAAAAACTACCAAACAAATCAATTTATAGGAAAATAGAGTAATAATAAAAAAATATATGCAAACACACACAAATTATTCCCTATGGTCTCACAGTAACAACTTACACTCCTTATAATATGTATATCTTGTTTGATAAGTACCTGAATAGTGTCCAGATAAAGTTCATCGTAAGCTTCTGCGCTTCTCTCATGCTGCAGGATTTTCTCGAGGAACCCTCTGACTTCTTTCTGTGGACCAAAAAACACATATAGAAAACCATTAGAAGTAGCAGAAATACAAATTAGCAGCAAAAAGCAAGTGTGGTTTTAGTGGTACATATTAATTTAAAAATTAATATAATTCTGGATGAATGCATGACATAAACAAATATCATCGGTCGCTGATGTTATTTATCATTATCCTACAATTTAAAGTGGCTGAGAGAATGGTTTTAAAATGTGTTTTAATATGTTCAAAATATTCACATTGTGTGTGGCTAAATGGCTAACTGCTCAGAATATCAAGCATCTTTCTGGGAGGATTACCAAACATGAAAGCAGCAGGATAACATGGTAAAATTGGGCAAACATGGCTACCCCAAATCACAGCGCAAACAGGGAACTGAGCAGCAAGTGGAAGTATGTGCCCTGTCGGATTATCACCTGTGTTTAACAGTGCGAGAAATGTGAAATAGCAAATGATGTCAAAATGTGTAATTTTCTGGTAGTTCTTGCTACTTTTATCTACCTAAAAAAGTTGAAGTTAGCTTAGCACAAGCACTAGAAGCTGGTGGAAACTGCTTTGCTCCATCAAAAATAGAAAAAACTCATACAAATTCATACTTTTAAATTTATGTATACAGGCTCAACGCTAAGAATGTGACTTTGTAAATTTGGAGCAGTTAGTATAGGAGCAATTCTAAAAGCCCATGAGTCCCCTCAACTTATTGGTGTTTTAGCTTGCTAGCTAACAGTGTTCAGTGAAATAATATGTTAATAAAATAGTTTTTTGGAGGTTAGATTTTCTGAAATTACTGGAATTGTTGGGTCTTTGTAAATTATAGTGTGGTCTATACCTACTCTATCTCTAAAGTGTCTTGAGATAACTCTTGTTATGATTTGATACTATAAATAAGATTGAATTGAATTGAAATACCAAGTTCCTGTTCATTTAATAGGTTTTTACAGCCTCAAAACACAAAGTGGCCATAATATCTGTGTTTACTTGGACATATGCTGAGATTTCTGGAGGTTTACTTGGACATATGCTGAGATTTCTGGAGGTTTACTTGGACATATGCTGAGATTTCTGGAGGTTTCCTTGTCATAGCTCCATCCAGCCGTTTCGCGGTGCCAGCAGCTCCAGCAGGGAACCCCAAACTTCCCTTTCCCGAAGCCACATTAACACATTCTTCTTCTTTTTTTTCTTACAAACTTATTTTACACATTTTAGTCATAGCTGCTTTCATTTATTTTATTTTCATCTTTTATTTTCATGTTCCTCATGTAAATGCCCTCGGTTACCAAGTAACCACAATATTGTCACCACAGTGATGAGTTGTGTTCTGGGAATTAACCTACTCCCATGACTGCGTTACACAAAGACACACATGAATAAATACCTCATTAAAGGTGTAGAAGGCTAAAACAAATAAGTTGAGCTGTTAGAATTGTCCTAACAAATATAAGCATAAGCATCCCAAACACTATAAGAGGAAGGTGGTATTCTTACCTGTACATGTTCCAGCAGTTTGTCCTTTGCTTTTGCTGCACACTCTGTGAACAGCAGCATGTCAACTGTTTTCATGGGATCCATTTCATGCAGGTCAGACTGATCACATGGCTCCTGACTGGGAAAGTACCACAAATATCAAACTCAGAACTGGGCAGCTGCATGTGTCACATCTGTATCAAATATTTTATTATTCAGAAATAATAAGAGTTATCCACAAATATCCACAGTGTTCTTATTCAGTTCTAACAGCAGTTACTGTTACGCTTTTTGAGCTATATGTACAAAAAGTTCATGAGAACAGCCTGAACAGGGTCAATTAGATATAAAGGCTTGTCTCTATTATAAGCCTGCTTAAAATAAAGGCCCGGTACCATCCGCAGTTGAGGTGAAGAAAGATACAGTAGGTAAACATGCAGAGATAGATACCTCAGATATGTATCTCGGAGCCACATCATCAGCGCAAAGCAATTCTTGGAGGAGCTGATTTTGTCGAGTAGATCATCGAGGTGTTCAAATGTCTGACGATGGTAGCTTTCAATCAGACATCCCATCAACCCCATTGGTTTCAACAAGGGACCCAGCTTCACAAGCTCTTTGTGCACCGTTTCCTGCACATTTGACAGGTGGCGAGAGAGGTTCTGGTCCACATCTACCGGTGGCTCTGGGAAGCGCTGGGACACCGAACTTAGTATGAGGTGTTTGCAGTCGGCATCAGGGGCCACACCCAGAAGTTCAGCTAGTTGCTGACCGTTGATGTGTTCTTCACTCTGCAGGTGTTGTTCCTGGTTCCTGTTGGAATTGTTCTGAGCCCAAACGTTGTCACAACAGGTACCATCCTGTTGGTCTTCTATTAAAAAAGTCAAATGTAAACTTGTTATAGTTTAGAACACTGTAAATATTACTTTAAAATACAAATACATTATACATGTATGTTGCAATTCTGCTGACACAATCCTTATGGGTGTTAAACCCAGTGTTGGAATGTAATTAAGAAATTAATAAGCACAAATTTGAGATAATTGTACTTCACTTGAGTACTTTTTTTTTATCTCATGCCACTTTCTACTTCTACTCCACTAGAGGAAAGTATTGTACTTTTTACTTTGCAATTATCTTTGGCAATTATTTGACAACTCTACAGTAGTTGTAGTAGTAGTAGTAGTAGTAGTAGTAATAATTCATGGTTCCAAAAGATTTGCTTATTCTTTTAATAATGTTAATATATTAGTAATAATGTTGAGGTTTGGGCTGTTGGTTGGACAAAACATAAATGAAGGTGTCACTTTGGGCTCTAGGTAACTGTGACGAATATTTCTCACTATTTTCAGAATTTTTACAAAACAAATAATCCATCCATTGATGGAGAAAATAATCAGCCGATTAATTCATAATGGAAATTTGCCATGGAATTTGGTACAGACACTCCCACAGATAATTCATTGTAAAAACTTTGGTGGTCCTCCTGACATTTCATCTAGCGCCATCATCAGGCTAAACTTTCCCTTTGTCAAATTCTTTGGTTAATGACCAAATACCTGCAATACTAATGATATTCTTATTAGCCTCAGCTGTACTTAGTCCTGTGTTTAGTTCTAATTATAAAAATGTTAATGTGCTTGTCTTGTTTTATGCATGGGCATACACATAATAAAAAAAATGATGCACAGCATTAAAGGTGCAGCCTTATAAAACTAACTTTCTGTCATGTTTGCTGACACTGACCCTATGTTCCAGTAGAACTACATGAAGCAGGTCATTTTAAAAACAATCCAGCTCCACTGGCACCACCTACAGCCTGTAGTGTGATTTGCAAAAATCCACCTCTCCCTGTTCAGATGCACCAATCAGGGCTAGGGGGGTGGGGGGTGTCTGCATGTCAATCACTGCTCATGCACACGCATTCATTCTCCCTTGTGGGGGTAGGGGCTTCGGAGACCGTTTTGGACTTTAGCAGAAAGGGGGGAGGGACTGAGAAGTTGTCGATGTTCACATTTTTTGGCTAAGTCCTGGATCTTCCCAACCTTACCTACGGCACCTTTAATCTATGCTCAAGTTTACTCCTGATTTCTGGTTCATCCATCGAGTTCTTGGCTGCCATGCATTGATTTTATACTCATGAAGCAGAATAAGAGTTTGTTTTCCAAAGAAGAGAGGTTAAAATCAAACTAATGACAACTTTACAGTACGGGTTATAAAATAATATTTACTTTCTTGTTCCTCAAGCACAAAGATAGTGTGTGTTCTGCACGCCGACACACCTCAAGGGTAATTTAGGTCACACATTATTTCAGGTACAAAGGAATTCCGCCGACATGCCTGTATTACCGCCAGAGGCTACGCAGCAATTTGAGAAGGTCGGATTTGAACAGTTCACAGTTCTCAAATATTGCTCCCCATTGGTAACCGTTTTTAAGTTTTATAACCCTCTTTTTTTTCTTTCAATCTCATCTTGAGACACACTTCAATAGCACCCTCTGTTTTTAGAGTCCCAGTAGAAGTAAAGCCTACAGGTTTTTTTTGTGGCATTTTTACTTTTTTAAATCATCATTACTGCACTTGTGTTTTTCTGTGCCATCTGTTGTTTTGTTAATTTAACACTTCATAACTCCGTTTTTTTATGCTGTACAATTCACACATATACAGACATTTTTATTTATATTTAACCAACCTTTTCAAGCTGTGTTGAAGTATAGCTCTACACTAACAAGACAGACGGTAGTAATTATAGAGGATAATAATTATAGTCTAAGTAAAAAGAAGCTCACTCGTGCTTTCAGCTATGCAAACAAAGAAAACTCATAACCATAAAAGAGTCTTACCATCGTTGTTGTTGTTGTTGTTATTCTCTATTAAAGGTCTCCTGCTGTCGCTCATCCCAAATTTTGTCTTCCACAGTTTCATCTCTAGGTTGAAAGGTTCCACACCGATTGTGCCTGCGAGTGTCTTTGAAGTCATGCACGTTTCTGTGCAGTCAGCATGCTCTTTATAGTGGCAGTGAACGGGGTTTCCCATAACATCATCCTTACTCTACTTTCGTTTTCCATCGGGGCTGGTTCCAGCCGGTGAAAGTTGTTGCATCAGCCACAATAATAACATACAAATACTTTGGATGCTTATACTACTACTATGATAGTATGACATAATAATAACTGAATAATTGAAATTGAAAGAAATGTCCCTGACTGGAATTGATCATGTGACATTCTGATTATGTGGGATCATCTTGGAGGAGAGGACACTCTCCTGTGTTTTTGGAAGCTCCTTTACTACAAACTCTGTGAAATGAAATGGAAAATCACAGATGTAAATAACCCCCACCCCCCACCACCAAAAAAAAAAAAAAAAAAAGATGGCTGCATTGCATTCAGCTGTTTTCAGTTTCAGGGTGCATGCTGACCCACACCTGTGCTTTTCCTACTATGAAAATCAAAATGTCTGCCGCTGGGAATGTTGTTTACATTATTACTGCCCTGTAAAACCCAGAACGAAATGCAGAACGAAGTAAAGCACTGTAATTTATACACTGTGTATTCCATGTATTTATTGCCCTGTCTAAGAACGCTCTGGTCTGCACAAGGAGGAAGTCGGGGTGGATTGGCAGCTCATAAAACACAGTGCTTTTTCAAGCCTGGGGGAAAACCCAAGACTTTCACCCAGGAAATGCGTGTTTGTGTCCTGGGAGTGTTTTAATCCAAACCGAGATCTATGAAGGTAAATATGGTGCAAAACGTGAGAGCTTGTAGAATACGATGTGAGAACTTGCCGAACAAAAAATCTGAACTTGTATGTTAAAATTTGCACTTGTAAAACAATAAAAAATGTATAAAAAAATTATTAAAAAAAAACAAAATTATAGTGAAAATATTCACACACATGTTTCTGCAAATTTTAGTTTTACAAGTGCAAATTTTAACATACAAGTTCAGATTTTTTGTTCTGCAAGTTATCACATCGTATTCTACAAGCTCTCACGTTTTGCACCATATTTACCTTCATAGAGATCTTCTTTCTAATCTTAACTAGTCATGTTGGTGGCTAAACCTAACTGTCATGAGCTCCTCTCTCTCTCTGGCTCGCTCATCTCTCAATATTTCCCACAATGGGTGTTAGATACTTAGTTAGATACTCCCCCTTTCCCGGGACATTTAATCACCTTAAATATGATTGATATCAAGGTTAAAATGGAGGTGAATATTAATTCCTTGGCTTGTTTGCTTAACCTGAAAGGAGAAAAGAAATGTCAGAAAAGGGAGCGGCAGTCATTGTTTCCATGTGCCTGCAGGTATGTGTAGGTAGCAAGCAGGCGTTGCACTGTACTGAGTCATGGGTGGAAACGTGTTTCCAAATGCAAAACCCTTTACTTGTGTACGTACACTTTCTCATACTGGCAGATTGTTACAGAAATGAAAGACATCCAAAGCTAATTTGAATGTGAAACTGCTGTTGATTTATTTATTATTATATCCCCAGTTTCCATGACTGAGTAACATTTATTGTGTTTAGATCATTTACTGTGATGTTCAGGGTTAAACACAGAATGATCCATCACATTGATAATGTTCCTAATTATTTATAGTGAAGCATTGTCTGAAGCATTGATCACAGTTAGGAAGAAGAGCCGTTAAGAGATTATCAGGGATATTCCCAAACACACACAGAGAGCACAGGGAATTTCAGGAGAGCTGGATATTCCCTTTAACCCCAACAAAGTATGACCTAACTATGGAGTTCACATTTTTGTTTGATGCAGGAAGAGCTAGAATGAATCTCATTGGTTGCCTTCAAAAGAAGCCAAAATACTTCTTAACCACTGGCTGGTGCATTTACATGTTATGTGGTTAGAGCGGGGGTGTAAAGCAATACCGCTTTTACAGCAGCGAGCTGAGTCATCCAGAATAAGCAATGTAAAAGTACCACATAAATACATAATATCAAATCAAACAAGAGAGGAAGCACTGGAATAAAGACAATGGCACATTAATAATAAACCTGCTGATATCACAATATAAAAATTAAATTCTGTTGTAGATAAATATAGTGACTTGGGATGTTAAAATATAGTAAGACTAGTCTACAGCCATGCAATTTTTTTCTGGGAGGCTGTGCTTTGGGCTAAATGCTAATAACAGCATGCTTATAATGGTAATGTTACAGTAATTCGCTGTCACATGATAAACTCACAGGTGCTGCTAATGCTGCTAATGGGTATCGTAGCTTAATGGAAACATGGAGGACCACGAAAAGGAAGGCCAAGAAAAGGAAGATGGATATTGAAAAGAGCAAGAGAGCGGCTTTCTGAAGCGTGAAGGCTACCGTAGCTGTAATACCTACTTTGAACTGCGTGGTGCGAGAGAGTTGATTGTGATATATGATCTCAACGCTAGATGGGAAAAATTCCTACACATTGGACCTTTAAGTGTGTTAGCATGCTAACATTTGCTGATTCACACAAAATACAGCTGTGGCTGATGATGGTGCTGAAGGAAAAGTGAAAAGTTAAGGTATCACCAAAGTTATTATGTACGATTCATCCTGTGGGGATAATGAATGTGCTAATTTCTTGGTAAATCGTAAATATATAAAACTGAAAATCCATGCTGATAAATTAACTGTTTAAAAAATTCAATAAAACCATAAAGTTAATCCTAACCTCAGAAATTGGCGTTATCCAACACAACCACAAGATTTAAGCTTTATTTAAAGTTAAAATTTAAATCTATTTGGGACAATTGTAAGCTCATATATGAATTAAAAAAAAACAGATCTAATACTGACAAAGAACCAGGTTAATAAATAAAATGGGTTTATTTCCAGACAGAAACATTTATTTATTTATTCATTTTTCATACCTGCTCTTTAATGTTGAGGAGCACAATACATTCACAAGGGACGTTAACGAGATCAAGCTCCTAATCCTCTCTTATTGATGTTTAGCTTCTTTTTCACAATGTTGTATAACTTTTAAGCTCTTTTTAAATCCTTTTTATCATTGTTTGTCTACCATTTTTGTGTTGGAGTGTTGAATCCAGGACATTTTACTGCAAGGCTCACTTCAACTTATTTTTCCTCTTTTACTTCAACAAATAAGCTGTAAGACAGGACCCTCCCACTGGCCTTCAAGGTCCTGACAACTTCTTTACTTTAATTATGTGGACTGACCTCAGTGTGTACGGATATATTTTTAAACAGGAGTTGGACTGGCTGCTGCTGCTGCTGCCAGAGGATACTTGACTGTGTCTTTGTTTCCTGACATGAAAAAACAAGTGACATTTGCAGAAAATCAGACGACCCACAGGCTCCATCACGCCGAGGCTATGCAAAGGTAAAGTAATGATTTCATTTTAGTGCATGCCTGCAACAAATATTCTATTCTTATGATATGTTTGTGTTAATGTCACTGAGATGACACTATAATGTTGTTCTTTCTGTTGCAGGAGTACTGTGATGAACGAATCAAAGATGGGTAAGTGTAAAAAAAAAAGACAAGTTTTTAACCCTTGTATTTTCCTCAGGTCAAATTTGACCCATTTTCAATTTTTTTTTATCAGAAATATGGGATTCTTTCAACCAATTTGCCCAAAAATGATACTTTAAATGGTTTCAAAACAGTATCCTGACTAAACTTTGACATGTACCAGTCTGTGATCCACTCAACATCCTCTGATCTTAACTATTAGTCGAAAGAATTCACAATTTCTGCTTTTTTTTAAACTCAAAATTAAAGTATAATGTCATATAAATTAGGTTTAATGACCATGAATTAAAAGGAATGTTGAAAAAAGTGACAAAAACTTTTAAAAAGCATCAAAAGCACAGAAAAAAGCGACAAAAACATTGACAAAACAACAACATCAAAAAAGTTCATTTTCACTTTTGACCCAGAAGGACAAGGAGTTCATGGTCAACGCGAAGACAACACAAGGGTTAAATAAAAAAATAGGCAGCAATGAAGAAGCAAAAATAAAAGGAAACCCAAATAATGTCTTTTAAAATGTGTTTTATTCAGCATATTAAATCTGTCTACTCCGCTGTCTTCCGTTGGTTCCAATTTCCTCGTTAAATAAACAGAACGTGTCCAGGATCCTGTCTGCTGTGAAACCTGAGAGTCAGGTTTCTTATCGGGGACGCGGCGCATCAGGAGATCAGTGGAAAAGAAAGGAAATGCTACACCTACACCTGGGTCACGCCTGATGTGTAACAGAAAAAAAGCTCACTTGTGCTGTTTACTAATTAGAAGCAGTTTAACTAAGCCACATACAGGCCTTTGGTTTGGGCCTACATGTACCAAAATACACAAAACACTGTCTACTTCACAAGCCAAAAATGACATCTTAGAGGAGACTTACATTTAAACCTACACTTTTGAAGTGGTCTGTAGTGAGCTCAATCGTCTAATTTTCTATTTGGAAAAGTTATAAAAACCACCGGACACTTTTAGACAATCTGACAAGCAGTTCATTTCAATTCAAGTTTGTTGCCTTCCCTGTCATACTATAAAGCAGTGTTTCTCAAATGGGGGTACGTGTACCCTTGTTTTAGTTGTAGGGGGTACGTGAGATTTTTTTTGCAAAATGTTTTTCTGTTACAAGCCTGTAGTTACTTCTAATGTCTTATTTTTCTCCAAGTTTGTTGCTTTTTTAAAAGTTTTTGTCACTTTTTTTGAAGGTTTTGTCGCTTGTTTTGATTGTGGGTAGTGTAGTTTTTCTCCATAAGATTGCGGATGAAATGTCTTTTTCTTAAAACTTCACTTCACTTCATACGGACTTCTAGCTTGTACAGGAGCAGAACCTTTTGTTTCACAACCACGTAGGTAGCTCGTGGTCAGTCTACCTCGGAGGGTTTAGACATTATGGCTGATAATCTAAATCCTTACGGAGAAAGGGACTGTTGACTGGAAGTTCTGATTCCCTACTCTGCGTTCCAGAAGCAGGAAGTGTGACATAGGCCTATTATTGCCCTTCTTCCTTACTTTTTTCTAGTTTTTGTCTCTTTTTTCAAAGTTTTTTTTCTGCTTTTTTCAACGTTTTTGTCACTTTTATCGAAGTTTGTCGCAAGTTTTTATTACTATTTTCGACTTATTCTTGCCTTACTTCCTTCTTTCTACCGTCTTTTTCCAAGTTTTTGTCGCCTTTTTTAATCATCATTTAAATGTTTTCCAGGTACAAGGCTGTTTTTAGGGGGTACATGGCTTAAAAAAACTGTTCAAAGAGGAAACACAATTGAAAAAAGCTCGAGAACCACTGCTATAAAGTATCAGTGTGCTTAAAACTTTCCACTTCAAGTGGCAAATAATCACGTGTGAAGAGGTGTGAAAGTGAGCAGGGCTTGAATTTTTAATTGTTCATTCGTCACACAACTATTTCTATCAATTTTCTTGTGTACTGACGCATGTATTGCCCTTCTCTACAACAGCAGGCGTTTCTCTCCACCTTTGAGCACGGTGTTGCTCACACCATCAGTTCAAATTATCCTGCCTCTCACCAAACACTCTCAACTGAGGCAAAAATGTGTCACAAAAGTCTGTTTTCTCTACCCCTAACAGCATTAAAAGATGCCAGTGTGAACTTCAACAAGTTCAACGGACTGCCAGCTGCAAGATGTGAACCACAACTCCAATATGTGACGACCATACAAATCCCCAAAACCATTACCGCAGCCCCGTTCCTGAAGGTAAAACTAGTCATCATGATCTAAAACATTTTCATTCACTTCAATGTCCATTTTGCTGCTGTCTGTGATCAACTGTTGTCCAAGAGTCTGTTCATGAAGGTTGTTGAATATCTAACCTGTACATTTATTCAAGCATTGTCCTTAAATACAAATTTCAGATGATTGTATTTACTTGTATTCCCCTTTTATGCAACTTCATACTTTTTGCTCCACTACATTTTGTCTGACAGCTTTAGGTACTTTTCAGATGACAGTTTTTCCTCCCCCTCCTGTCCAGTGAACACCATGTATCTCCAGATGTTGAATGTTTGTGATAAACTGAAGGATGAAGTGTTCCTTTATGTATTTAGAAATTCTCCTCCTTCTTAAGCTAAATAAAGTCTTTAAAAAAAAGCCCCTCGGATCAGCTGGAAAATGCATCGTCACAAAGCAGAAAACAGGCTGTTTCTGACACCATGAGAAGATACGGGGTTCTCACAGGACAGCGACGCTACATACATATAATGACCTTATAGACCATGATGCATTGCTGTAGATTAAACTAGCCAACAGTATATAAAGGAGTTTAAAATGAGCACAAGCTTAAACATCTACAGCAGGAAAATGCAACATACTGTAGACATCAATGCAGCAGGAATATGACTCCACTTACTTTTAATTAAGTAAAGGATCTGAATACTTCTTCCACCACTGAACTTCAATGCTGCACATTATGTAAAGGCCATGATTTATAAATATATGATCTACAGTTTTTGTTTCAATCAATACTTCTTTTGATACTTAAGTACTGATGACATACTTTTACAGTAAGGTTTTAAAAGCACGTTTACTTGTAGTGAAGTATTTTCCCAGTCTGGTATTCAATTCAATTCAATTGTATTTATAGTATCAAATCATAACAAAAATGTATCTCAAGACACTTGACAGATAGAGTAGGTCAAGACTCACATACTCTATAATTTACAAAGACCCAACAATTCCAGTAATTCCCCCAAGAGCAAGCATTTAGCGCGAGGAAAAACTCCCTTTTAGGGAGAAACCTCGGATGGTGAGGAAAACTTCCTTTAAGGAAGAAACCTGGGACAGACCCAGGCTCTTGGCAGTGTCTGACGGTGCCGGTTGGGGGTGTGATAAACAGTGGCAATAATAGTCACAATAAAGATAATGGAACTCTGACTAAAATTAGTAGTTGTAGTAGTTTGTGGCGTAGCAGGGCGCGGAGCAGGACCATGCAACCATGACTTAGGTGCCACCCTAATCCAAGGAAAACTGCTGGGCAAAAAAAAAAAAAAAAAAAAAAAAGGACTCCGGGGAATAAGCTCCCCAGAGCTATTAGTACTTTTAAATTAGGATATGAGTACTTCTTCCACCACTGCCTTTCACTTATCCTATGTTCCAAAGCAGTGAAAGGTTATGAGAGTACAGTACAGCTGGATATGTGAGTGGGAATCCCCGAAGGGAAACCTGATCTGTGTTCGTCTCTCAGCACGCAGCACTCACACCAGCTCAGAAGGACTATCTGTACACCATGGCAGCTTCCTACAGCACCACACACGTGCGTCAGCTCATCACCCAACACTACATGAATGTGCTGCACAGGCGCATACGGGCAGGTAAGGAAAAAGAAAACAAACAGGTTTTTCCAAGCATCATTGGTCCGCCGGATGTCCCTCTTTTCGGCCGGATGTCCGTTACCTTACTCTTTCTTTGTGTTGGCATTCTAACCTCCAGTGGATTTCTGAGGACTATGGTTAACTGCTCCTCAGATCTCTGCAGGGTAAATCCAGACAGCTAGCTAGACTATCTGTCCAATTCTCTGTTCTCTGTTGCACGACTAAAACTATTTTTGAACGTACACGTTCCACCAAAACAAGAACCTTCCCGAGGCTATTTTGCAGAGGCACCATGGCTCCGTCCGGTGCTTAGTGGCGCCCAATACGGTTGTGATTGGTTTAAAGACCTTCCTTGACAGCACTGTGGAGGAAGGTCTGGCAATGCAAGACTAGGGGTTTGGTACCCAGAAGGTTTACTGGCACCTCTTCAGCAACCAGTCCACTCAGTTTAATTGCCTTTTGTAAAACATGTTGAGAAACTTTTGTGTGAGAATGCACTTTTAATACATTTGACTTGATTTGACACTGAGTTCCAAGCTACTTTGCAATTGCGCAATATGTTTTTTTTTTATTTATTTATTTCAGGAATTTATCAAAAATATGCTTTATGTGGTCACAAAAGTTATAACACTATTTTACTCGTACCTCTGTTCGTAGGCTACAACCTACCAAGAGAGGACCTCGCTGTGTGTTCCGTTATCTCACCGGGAACTGAAAAGACTGATAAACCTTGCTCAGAGGTTCCTACCACGGCGAGGCACAAGGATAAGATAAAAACTAGTGCAAGGAATACTGGGAAATCTTTCCTTCCAAAAATCCCAAACAGACGAGCCAGGTGGGACACACACTTTTAACAGATATTTATTCACAAAAACACAATTTTAAAAATGATTATGAAGATGTTTTCACAGCGATTACCCATCCATTTGGAGCAAAAGATAAATGAATCAGTATTCTATAATTGCTTGTATTTATAGTAGGGTTGTCAAACGATTATTATTTTTTAATCGGGATTAATCGCTGAATTTCTATAGTTAATCGCGATTAATCGCATGTTTTATCACATGATTAAAATTCTATTATTTTGCATTTCATAGTTGCATAGTTTTTAAGTACTTATTAACAATGGAAAGCAATTCTTACCAGTGGATCTTGATTGGGAATCAAATGAATGCAATGAAAGACTTGACATTAAGATTTGTATGTTTATTATTTATTTACTGTAAACAAAAGAAAAATGTGTGATTCTGTCATTATTACACAATTCCTACAAGTACCTAACTAAAAAACAAAAAATCCCCATCCTTACCAATCAATATAGTGTGCAGTAACTTCTAAATAACTTTGATTACTCACTGACGTCCAGTGATCACTTTGCAGCAGCTCCAGTGTGGCTGCTTTCTCCGTGGAGTACAGGCTGTGTGTGTGCGTGGGGCTGCTGTCCCCCTCAACAGCAATGTGCTGTATAAGACGGATCAGAACATGCCAAGACCCGAGTCTTCTACCATGCTGACAGGTCTGCAGTTAGTTGCCACCCATTTCGCAAGAGCTGTAGTCATTTTTTTGGATTTGGTTTCATCAACAGGTCGGCGAGTAGCACTCTCCAAAATAGTGCTTTGCCTGAGCCCACTAGCATCAACCTGAGTAATGTTAACTGTACTATGCTTAGCTCGTAGGTGGTAGCTCAAGCTTGACGTGCTTCTGTGATATTTTAATTCGGCTTTACACAATGTGCATATGGCTTTCGACTTGTCTACGAGCCGTCCGAGAGTTTTGGAAAATAAAAAGCGCCATTCAGAATTGTGTTGCTGCATTTCTCCATCATGCCTGCAGCATGCAGCAGCAGAAGTTGTTATGACGAAGTATGACAGCTTGATTATAAGTAAAGGTGCGGCAAAGGGTCAAAATAGTAGCCTGTTAGGCACGACGTGAAACTGAGTGAAGTGTAAAATAAATTAATAAATGGCGGCATGAGATTAAAGTGATGGTTCGGAGTAATTTCACCCTAGGGTCCTTTGCACCATGACCTCGAGCCAAACACCCCCCCCTAGAAGCTTTTTTCACCTGGGTCGAACATTGGACGAGTTAGCGTAGAGTAGCGTTATCAGCTGAATAGCTTAGCACAGGCGCTAATGGATCCAGGTTTGTATCTCGTAAGTTACCCCACTAGTAATGCCCGAAATGATACCAAACTTCTAGACTAGTACGAATAGGTTATGCACTCATAAAATGATGGATTGGAAAGTTTGTGAGTACACCAGAAGTTTATGTAAATAACACTTGCCTGATGGCTTCTTGTCTCTGCTGCTGCTGCTGCTGCTGCTGAGTGCTTAGGGCCGTCTACAAATTACTACACCGAAAAGAGATACAACAAAAATATTTATTAATTTAATGATTAAATAGGGTAATGTCTCCAAACTTACCTCAATTATAACTTGTCTCCTGCTAGTTATACTACAGCACTTTAACAAAAAGTTTAATTAATTAAATTAAAGGACCCTAGGGTGAAATTACTCCAAACCATCACTTTAATGCAATTAAAAAAAATTAACGCGTTAATCGCGATGCGATTAAGGGCCGAACATAATGCGTGAATTTTTTTTAATTGAATAATTGAATGCTGATAGCCCTGATATATAGTTGAAAATTATGCCATTTTAATTTCTTTTTGTTGAGTCATTTTAAAGTCTCTGTAAAATGTTGAATAAATCTACAATAATTATCTTTTTGTACCAGAAATGTTAGGCTCCATCTAATCAAATAAATCTAAGTATTTAATGTATTTAAAACCATATGTGTTTTTGTTTTTGTTGCTAGGAGCCAGGATCAAGCTGTTTGAGGAAGAGAGGGAGAAGGAGGAGGAAGAGGAAAAGGAGGAGGAGAAGGAGGAGAAAGAACTGGATGATTCTCTGAGCGAAGGTTTAAGTTCACTCTCTGTGGGAGAATGGGATGATGGCACTTTCTCAGATTCATGACATTTCTATTGACATTTAGGTTTGTCACAATAACATTTTTGTGTTGATATAACCCGAGAATAGTCCCCCTACTATCATAGTAAAGGCCAACATACCTCCAGGTTTATCATCATTTAGCATGAAACTGGGATGATGGCTTGTGAGAAGCAGCTCAGGTTGCAGTGTTGGTGCCCCCAGTGGCGGCCAGAGACAACAGTTTTAAAGACTTTAGTTTCCGGGAAATCACATGTTCAGTTCTTGGCAAAAGATGATAAATGGGATCACATTTCATGGCCTGAACTTGATATAACTCTTTAGAGAGAAGACAACCACAGGCATTGTGTTGATGAATGACAACTTCAGAGTGAGGACAGACAGCAAATAAATACCTTGAGCTGCTGATATTACATGGCCTGAAGCCATGTTTCCTATGTGATACTTTATGGTTAATCCAACTTTAAATTAAGGAAACATTAACTGTTAACACTTTTGAGACTGAAGATAATGTCTGGTGGGAATGTAAAAGTAAAATTCTGTCGTTTAGCAGTTGTTATTTAGGACCAAGTTTTGTATTTTGGCGTGTTTTTAGTCGCTTTCAGCCCAAAAGACACCAGGGTTTAATGTGACAAGCTAGTAGGACTCTTTTGTCTACTGTATTAATGTATTCTTTGTAATGTAATATTTATGGCATCAAATTTACCATTTTTTTTTTTTTTTTTTTAAGTTTTACATCTCAAATTCTCCAAAAAGGCTTAATGTTTAAGTTGTGTACAAAAGATGGAAATACTGTATATCAACAGAAAAAGGCATAAATACTTTAACCCTTTTACCATTAATCTCTTAACCTCTAAAAAATACTCTCATTGTATTAATTTATGTACGCTTTACATTTTTTTTAAAAATGCTACAAGTTTGTCTCCTGTGTTGTCAGAAAGCAAGGTTCTTTTCTGGTAAAGTGTCTGCTGCTCAGAGATTTTTGGTTTAGTGTTAGAATAATTACATTTCAAGAATAGACAGAACCACTGAAGGGTCTCTCAAAGTTCATTTTTACTTGCGAACACAACAAGGAGCCATTTACGGCATTATTCATAGTACAGAAAATGTCTAACGGGAAGCCCTCTACATCGGCTTATTCATCCAATCATAATACAGAGTTGACATCGTCAGTTGTTATCTGGTCAGAGTCGATGAAGTCTCCCTTATCTGGTCAGGGAGCGCATGTTCTTTCCTCAGCATCACACCGCGCTCAGACAAGACAGCCAATGGTTCCATGTGATCTTGTGAGAGCAAGCAGTGTTTTGGTTTCTTACTATGCAAACAGTTTCATTTAACTGAGATGGAAAGAATCATAATTTTTCTAATATTTAGTTTCAACCTTTGACCCATAGTATTGATTGGTTATTAATGTTTATTATAGTGAGGCTGCATTAATGAAGAACATCTCAAACAACTCTCTCTCACTATGTATCCCATTAATGTTTTTTCTATAATATTGTCTTGTATTCATTTCTACTATATACTGTATTTATTTAGTCTGGGCCGTAGTGAGTCTTTAAATATTGAGGTCACGAGACCAAATTGCCTCATGGAGCACAACCCAACGAAAGGCAAACATTCTTAATTTTTTCACATTTTCTACATTTTATCTCCCTACGTAGAGGTCTAAATGTAGTTTCAAAGACTTTTCCACAATACCAGGAATATAATTATGATGATGGGGACTTTCTCCGAAAGAAATCTGTCAAATCCAAGAATATTTAATCAGAAAAAAAATGGAGTAATTTGTCTGTAATTGTGTTGCTAAAAAACCCAAAGTGCCAGAAACAACACTAAAGACATTCATGGCTTACACGGTACAGTACAGATACTTATTTACACACCATCACCAAAAAGTATGTGGACATGGTGCTTTTATTTGTTTTGGTCATGACCATTTAGCTACAGCACACAATTTTAGACGATAAAGTGCTTCCAACTTGGCTTCAACAGTTTGTTTTTGTCTCTTTCCTGTTCCAACGTGTTAACCCTTTATAGGGCACTCATTGAAATCTTTGGAAATTCTAAATTGTAACCTCAGAAAGGTAATGGGGGATGGTACAGGACATTTAAAAAAAAAAAAGTTATCAATATTTTTCATGTTTGCATTGCAAATCAAGGTCAATGAAGTTACCATATATGAGCACTTGCCCGTCTAGGGTGAACAAAAATTACCCAGATTGAATTTTAAAAATTATGTGAAAAACACACACAACCCGCAAGGAACATTTATTTGGAGACATCTCTGTCTTGAGGTAGGCTACTGATACTGGCTTGACTGTTAGGGTTGTGCCGATGGACGATACCATCGTCCATTGTGATTGCTGACAGACACCCAACCCTATTGACTGTCATACAAGAAAAACTCTTAACATCATAACTAAACATGGTAAGTTGATTTAACTCACAAATTATTTGGTTGAATAGTCGTGTTAAAAATTTGAGATTGTTGTTATTTGCATAGCGTTTCTAAAAATCAGAGTTGGCTTAATATTGACTTAAAAGCACATACCTTTTGCAGCTGTCTGCTCGGCTCTTTTATGGGGAGAGGGATACCGTTGTTGTTCCCGTAAACCCTGCCAGAGATGATGATAGCTCAGAGGAAGAAGACAACGATGTGGCAGATGCTGACTTCCTTCCACGCACCCACCACCTGGACATTGATGGTCCTTCTGCCAAAAGGAAGTGTGTGCGGTCTGCAGCGGAGGTGCTTGTAGATGAGGACCTGGGCGAAAATGATGACAATCAAGAGCTGGCACCAACAGCAGAGAGGCTCACCAACAAAAGGGAGCCAGAACCCCAGGAACCCTCTAGAAGAATGTTGACCTGGACAACCCACCCCTGACTTCATCCAAAGTCCATTTGATTATTTCAGCAGGTACTTCAGTCGTGAAGTAATCTCGCACTTAACATATCAAACCAACTTATATGCAACCCAGATGAACATCAACACCACCTTTGCCACCAGTGATGATGAAATTATGAACTTTGTGGCTCATAATTTCTAACTCAGTGGTGGCAAAGGGGTGTTAATGTTCATCTGGGTTGGTTTGATATGTTATGTGCGAGATTACTTATTACGACTGAAGTACCTGCTGAAATAATCAAATGGACTTTGCATGAAGTCAGGGGGAATGTGCTGGTATTCAGGCAGGGGTGGTCTGTCCAGATCAACCTTCTTCTAGAGGGTTCCTGGGGTTCTGGCTTCCTATTGTTAGTGGGCCTTTTTGCTGTTGGTGCCAGCTCTTGATTGTCATCATTTTCGCCCAGGTCCTCATCTGCAAGCACCTCAACTGCAGGCCCCATGCACTTCCTTTTGGCAGAAGGGCCATCAATGTCCAGGTTGTGGGTGCGTGGAAGGAAGTCGGGATCTGCCACATCGTTGTCTTCTTCCTCTGAGCTATCATCATCTCTGGCAGGGTTTACAGGAACAACAACGGTATCCCTCTCCCCATAAAAGAGCGGAGCAGACAGCTGCAAAAGGTATATGCTTTTAAGTCAATATTAAGCCAAAGGAAAACAGTAACAGTGTAATTTAGATCTACTGGAAAAAAAGGAGTATTGACATAGAAAATATAAAAACAGAAAAATCAATTATAATTACTGGTAGCCCACTTATATTTACTCATAGTTGTGTTTTATCACAAACCAATATTGAGTAATTAAAATGAATTCACACAGTACTAGGCCTCACACTAAAAATAAGCACCTATGTATGCCATTTAACTATAATAAAAAACATACATTCATAGACATATGTCTAAAAATGGACACTTGTGCCACTCATGCTAGTCTTAGGTGAACGGGGCATATGATCAAATATGGTGCATTTAGATTTCAGCCCAACATTAAGCTATTTTTTAAAAATGCTGTGCAAATAACAACAATCTCAATCTTTAACACAACTATTCAACCAAATAATTTGTGAGTTACATCAACTTACCATGTTTAGTTATGATGTTATTACCATAGCTGTGGGAGAAGCCAGGTTAAAAAAAGCAATATTTATGATTTCTGGAAGATGGCTGTGTTTGAGGTGCTCCAGGCCACTGCGGATTGTTCAGATGCCATGATGTCAATATCTGTCAGATAGCTTGATCTCCCCTGATTGGCTGAGAGAAAACCACATGACTCCACAACTCCAAATGGAGGCAGGGGGAGGGCATTTTGAGTGTGTGCAGAAGTGACTAAATATGGTTACTTGCCCCAATGCCCGTGCTTAAAAATGGAATGACATGTACAGCTATCACATCAGGGTGCAATGTTAAAGGTGTCCACTTACTTTTTTGGCCAACATTAACTGAGAGCTGGTAGAAAATTTGGGGACTTCTGGGATCTTTAACCACTAACAGGAACAATAAAATACAACATCTGGATTTCCCCTTCAGTAACTGCTCCTCCCCTACTACCTCAATCACAGTGTTATCCATTATATGTACACAATCATTATTATTATTATAATTGTCAGTATTATTTAGACAAAACAAGTAATGGAGTGAAATTAGATCTTTATTGTGGTAAATAAATGAATGCAAAAAGGCCGACTACGTGAAGCTAAAGGTCTGATGCTTACAGGACATGATGGGGGTGAAAATGACAAAACGAAAAGAAGAAAAATGGCACCAAATATTTCTTTTTGATAACAAAAACATGTGACGTTATTGCATTCTCTACAGTTACCAAATGACAGCTTGGACACAAGCAAATGCTGATGACTTATAAACAATATAATACACGTTTCTTTTAGAGTTAAGTTACTGCACAGCTTTGTTACAGCATTAACATTTTGGTGACTGCAGGGGAGATGCTGCCCCCTGGTGGAAAAGGAATGAAACGATACACTGAGCCACGCAAACCCAACCCCTCCTCGTCCTCCTCAAGCCGTCCTTTTAAGATTTCTTGTACTCGATTCTCTCCACCTTGACGTCATCACCGATCAGCTGATAAACGTACGTCACCACTGTAGACGCCTGGATGTCCATTAATACAAAAGAGGGGATGATGTTGCTGTAAGGAGAGGAGACAGATGTATTCTTAGGTTAGGGCGTGGCCTGCACTGCTGGTCAGCGTGGTTTCTACTGTTACATCTGATGTACTCGCACTAGGGAACATCATCAGTGTCCGATGCAGTCCTTTCCACAAAATCTATTTGATAGTACGTAGTTTCAAAAAAAAAAAAAAAAAAAAAAAAAAAAAAAAAGGTTGCTGTCGAATGCATGACTTTTACTTGTAACAGAGTATTTTTGAACTGGTGGTATTGTTACATGTACTTAAGTAGAAGATCTGACTACTTATTCCACTCCTGAAGTTGCTCTTGCCATTTAAAAATGACAGCAACATTGTTTTGGAACTACGTTCTATCAAATAAATAGATTTTCTGGAAAGAGCTGCTACAGACACTGATGATGATACTTTAGTAAAAGTCTAGAACTATAAGCATCAAAATATACTAAAAATACCAAAAGGTAAACATATCCATTATGCAGAATGGCCCATTACAGAATAATATACATTGAATTATAATTATTGATGCATTCAAGTGTTCATCACTTTAATATTGTAGCTGGCAGAGATGGGGCTAATCTTATTAACTGTATTCACTGCTGGGTAGAGTTATCTATGATAATAAATCATAATTTATTAGTTGATTATATTTTATATGAACAATCTGAATCTGAATCTTTATTTCTCTCTTTCTCTATTTTAATTTCTGTGTCTCTACCTACCATGACTGAGATGAAATGGATGCCAGCAAATAAACACATCATGGTGAATGCACTAATGTTTGCTGCATTAAACAACAGTCTGAGAACACAAGCAAATTTGATTTGTTTGGAATAAACTGCTGCGCTTTCTGTGCCCATTTATCAACTTACCAATGTCTGTAGTTGTACAATTCTAATACAACACAAATAATCACACTTCAGCTCACGGTGTCCTAATTCTGATTTATGCTGCTCACATGAAAGGAAATCGGAAATCAGTTTTATAATCAGTGCTAAAATGGAAAAAAATAATAAAAACTTTGCCAATTTGTATCTAGGCTACATGTATATGTGCTACAAATGTAAACAAGTGATTTTATTTTTTATTTTAACGCTTAAATTGAAATGTGTCCCCACTTCCATCCTTTGTGGTTACAGTGGGAGGCGGCGTTACACCCGTGTGAATGACTCCTCTACCTTTCCAGTGCGCTGTAGGCTCCTGTGGCCGAACCAGGGTTGATGTAGAACTTGTTTTCGTTCTCGAATGCCTCGAACTTGTGCGTGTGCCCAGAGATGAGGATGTCGACATCCAGCTGTCTCTGGAGCAGCGCCAGACTGGCCATGTCGCCCCAGGGGATCACCTGGTGGCCGTGGATGAGACCAATCTTAAACTGGCCCACTGTCACTACCTTCTGCTCCGGGTAGTTCAGGTTCTGAGAGGGAACATAAAAGATTTTAATTTGAAAGTGCTATTCTGGGAATAATACACTTGTTCTTAGTACTATACCACTGTAAACTGTGATGTGCATAGGTTTAACCAGACACAGCAAAGGATGCCAGTTCTTAAATGTGACTTTTTCTAAAAAATTAATTAACTAGGAAGGTAAAACTCGCGGGAAGGGAGTAATTACAATTTCATTACGCTGCAATTATTCTTTATTACCGGCAAGAGATCCATTTCACTTTCTTCTTGCAATTAAATATTCAGTCACATAAATGATGTCTTTTTTTTTCCACCCATCTGTATTCTTAGTTTAAAACCTCTGTTGGAAAATCTGTAAAATAAAAAATCTGCTGGACTTTGAAGAACAACGTCATTCCCCCAACACATTGATAAGTATACACACATATCAAGTAGCTGAACTCGTAATTTTGCATTCACACTGACAGCTTAATTAATGACTCCCTCAACATGATTAAAGTAACTGGGTTGGTCATTTTGTCATTGTATGGTGGTGTAATGAATATGACTTTTTTCTTTCATTGTTGTCTACAAACACACAGACAGACCTCGTCGAAGTCTCCTCGGACTATGTGGACGTCTCCAGCGAGAGTCTTCAGGTAGTCATAGCTCTCCTTGGTGCACAGATTGCCTGTGCAGAGAATGTGCTGGATCTTCCCCGGGACCAACAGCTTCTTGAACTTGGCTGGCAGGGTGTTGCACCGGTGGGGGATGTGCAGGTCACCTAACACCAGGACCAACTGATAATATCGCACAGACACACACACGGACAGGTTAGTCACCCACCGATGAGGGAGAGTTCAGGCTGAGATGTCGCTTCTGAACACTGAAAAAAGAAAGTGGGCTGAGGATAGAGCTCTGTGGGATGCCACAGGTCGGGATCCACCAAAACCACTGTACTCCCAAGTCGTCTTTTTTCTCGTTTACAACCATCAAAATACTGTCCAGTTTTAAAGCGTAAACTTGTAAATAAGCAATATTTGTGAGTGATAAGCTGAGATTATTAAGTGTCCGAATTCAAACTGAGTTGTGAATGTAACTTCTTTCATAATCCAAAAAAAAAAAAAACTTTAGGAAAATCTAGATTGAACCAGCAGGATTTCAGACACTCAATAGCAGATGTAGAACATGAGAGCGAGATAATTATGTTTTCACACAACACAAGAAGTCAATAAGAATCAAACACCAAAAAACTTGAAGGTTTATACTAAACACGAAACCCAAAAATAACCTTTTAACTCCACTGGCCAGCAGAGAGATGTTGTAAATGTTAGTTGTGGTTGCATGTTACAACTTTGGTGAGAAAGAAAGAAAGAAACATTTCAGGGTTCTATTTTACACCATAAATCAGTTTAGCTGATAAAACGGTGCATACAGCTGGTGAGCTTTGAGACAAACCAGGACAAAAATGAAATGTGTGCAATTAGAGGAATATTCACCTCATACACATGCACTGTAAAAACATTGGTAAGTATTTATTTAGTCTGAGCGACTAAAGTTATTGTTATCGCATCGATCGTCATTCACAAAACAGGAAACTTGGTCCGGATTGGATTTCCTTACTAAGAATTGCTAAACATTTGTCCAATCAGGACAGCTCATTATTTCTAAAGTGGAAAGCCTCCAGGAGGAGTTCTTGTTTTTAAATAGATGAATCACTAGTAAGGACTACAAAAAAGAACAATCATTTGAAGTTGTGAAACATGACCTTAAAGCCTGTCTGAGTCATACTATATTTCTACACACATTCTTGATATAATATACGGGGGCTTTAGGTTTCCTACTCTGACTTATTTCTTAACTATTTTGTTTAATGGAGTAATGAGTATCTTCTTGTTCAGGTCAACAGTCGAGAGCAGGTGTGATTAAAGCATTGTAGCCTGCCGGGCACCACATCCTAGCACTGGAGTTGCTGAATTAGCAGCAGAAAGAGCAAACCTCCACAGCTGTGCAATCCTGACCCCATGTTAGTGTAGCAGGCAGAAAGGCGAGCAGAAAACAGGGATCCAACACAGAGCGAGGGAACTTACCCGGTGACCAGCCTGGTTGATTGCAGACAGGCAATGAGGGGTGGGAGAAGGAGAGTGGGTGAGATAGGAAGGAAGACAGGATGTGCGTGGAGAGAACGACACGTGGCATGATCAAAGATACAAAAAAGAAAAACAAAAGACAAGAAAGAGTTGGGACAAGAGGGGGGAAAAACTGAAATTAGAAATTAAAAAGTGAATGGATTAAGTAGACAGGTAATCATTCAAAAACAAAACAAGAAAAGTTAAACGACAATGTGGTTGAATCGATTGTTAATGGTTGATGGTTAGTGAGGATGATAAAGCATATTTATACTTTTCACCTGACGGTGTGGGAGCAAAATCATGTGGGGAAGCAAATCAAAAGTGCAGATGGGAATTTTGTTATTATAATCGACGAACAACACAGATTTAAACTGCACCTGAACTTGTTATTACAAATATCTTGCTCCTAATTATTGTACTGTCTTTTGCGTTTTTTATTGTAATATTTACATTATATATTTATGTTCTTGACTGTTGCAGTACTTTGCTGTTGTTTATTCCCATGCCATATGTTTATTGTATGCACCAAACGCGTGACAGATTTATTGCCAAAGTGAAAACTTACTTTGGCAATAAATCTCATTCTGATTCTGATTGTACAACCTATTGTCATTCCAGATAAAATGTATAAAGACAGAGAGATGAATGAATATAAACTAATAAATAACTTGCAGTTGTGAAAACACTTTGTCTTACTAGTTGGCTTTAAGTCAGTTACAGTTAACTGGGTGATAAACATCAATATTGCTGGACAGAAAGAAAAAAAAAAGTGCCTCATATGATAAAGTAGCTGTTAGCCTGTTAGCCCGGATAGCTTACTGGTTGACATACAGAAAAACAACAAAATGTCGTGATATCAACTAAACAGACAAGAATTGTTGATGAACAAACGTGACAAGCTGAAAGACCACCGTGCAAGTGAAAAGAGTGTCTTTAAGGGTGCTTGGAGCTTGTTGCAGTGAATTTTTTTTGGGAGACTAAACTGCCCAGCTGTCATGTGATCGTTGATCCATCTCGGAATGAAGCTTTGCTAAAAAAAAAAAATTTAGACTGTGTTGACGCGTTTAAAACCATGATGTCGCCCTCTTTACGTCGCCAACTACTCTTAGAAAACATCGTGCGAGAAAAGTGCTCAAAACGCGGGCTGTAAATGTGGGAAATTGTGGCCTTTTCGCCATTTTATACTCACCATCTTCTATTTAGCTGTTTCTGCTAGTCAAGTTGAGGAAGCGCCTACGCAACACGTACAGCGTCAAGCCGTCAGCCAATGAGCGCAGAGAATGTCAGAGTATGCGTAAGATACAATACTTCCTTTTGTCCTTTCCACATAAAATAAGTGAAACTTAACGTCTAATGTAATGGGGGAATCATTAAATCCTTGAAATCAGTTCTGAAAGAAAGACTGCATGACTAACATTATTTTATGAGTCTGAAAAAGTCCTGCAAACAGGCTACATAAGACTCCCATATTTCATATGTCAAAGATATTATCAGTGGTGGAAGAAGTATTAAGATATTTTACTAATTATATATATTTAGCCCACTAATTAAAAAAATAGCTATGTTAGAATCAGAATGAGGTTTATTACCAAGTAAGTTTTGATATACAAGGAATTTGCCTTGTTCATAGTTTGCGTCATTAAATATCCCCTGTGATTTTGTTTATTTCTTATTTTTAAAAGCGTAATAACTGTTAGGTGTTTTTATATTATATGTGGTGTATGTGATGATTAAACTGTCCTATTCTTGTTTTTTAATATTATTGTTCTTGAATAAAAAAAAACGACGAAAGCGGACTTTTGTTTTTCTAAATGCTACGACCGGAAGTTGCTACCTTTGTTGCGTCTGTTGGCTTGACATTCGTCAGTAAAAGCGACGTTAGAAGCAGTGTTTCGCAGAACATTCGAGAGGTAAGGTGCGAAATAATTTCATCAGGTTTTCTTCGGCCTCATTCTGATGTGAATTTCACATCGATGGTCGTAATTCCACGGAATAAGTGTAATTCGCTAAACCAACGTTACATGTTTTGGTCAATCACGTATTATCTTTACCCAACCGCGTCGTCAGGCTAGGAACTGCGTAGCTGTGGAACGTCTTCGCTTTAGCATCTGGGCTCTGGCTATTTCCCGGAGTGCCTAACGTTAATGCCGTGAGCTGTGAGCGCCTATTTATATAGCTAACGGACTGACGACGAAGCTGTTTTGAGACGCACAATATACTCTTATCACCGTGAGGATACATGTACGTTTATGAACGTATTTTGTTATAATGTGGGGGTGATGTAACGATGATACACGTGTACTAGACCTAACGGAACCTTTGGGAATCGTCCTGACTTTGGTTATGCTGCAGTCAGGTGCTCCTCGGATTTTCCCATTTCATTAGTTCGGGAAGTCGTTCTCCTGACTTCGATGTGTGTTCGTGACTCGTTTAAACAACATGGATGCTACAAATAAAATGTGCTGTATTTTATTGTTGAGACGTAGAGCGTGTAATCAACACGGTGATGATGACCGATTTTGTCCAAGACTTGTTGCTGCACCAGTGACGTAACATTACGTTATCTCAAACCGCTCAAATATTGCTATACCTGATTTGTTAATTCTAATAATAATTTAAATCATATTAGTTACCAAAGTAAGTGTTCACTGGCAAGGAATTTACAATAAGGCGAAGTACAGCTACGGTCTATAACATAAATACATAATAGATATATTACAATTATAAGTGTATAAAGACTGTTTAAAATAACTTTTTTAACTAAGTTAAGGTCACGCTACGTGGGCAGCAACTAACTGTTACAACCCAATACCAAATTACATTTGAGCAACAAAATTGAGATGCAATTGATACATTAATGAAAGGTTCCCTATCATTAACCCAACATTTACTTTAGTCCGTCATGTTACTGCGTAATATAACGCCAACTTGGCATGTCGTGTAGCAAAACCTTAGCAGACTTTACGAGTTGTTCAGACTTGAGGCGGCATTTGTGTTAATATTCCCGATCGGGATCTAGGTTTTCCGATTATTCCGACACCACGTGAATGCCGCATATGTCTTTATAATACTGTACGTGACGGTCGAGCTACACACCCAATGAACGACATCGGCTGTCACACCTGATGATGCTAACGTTGGCATTTTTTAGTCCGCAGTTTGTATGGATAACAATGCGCCTCTTCTCCCAAAGGTTCCCCAAACCCCGAGGACGTTCCGGATAATAACCCCCTTCTGTCTCTGAGCCTGGCGCCTGCACTGTTTGGACGCTTTCGGGTGTTTAACTGTGCATCTTTGGGAGCCGAAAAACCATTAAGAAGCCCTGCTGCAATCAATACAACACCAGCGCCAACCATCGACCACCGTTCACTGCGGCTCTTGGACGATCAGCGTTGTGTTTATGTCTTTGTTTTGCGAAAACGGTAAGTTGTGGGAATAATTCATGTCGCGTTTTTGATGTTTAGCGAATATGTATGATGTGTGGTTAGTCTCTCGGCGTTGTTATTGTGCAATATGAAGTGTTTTCTGTGCCACTGTATCAAAATGGCGTCTCCCAGTCCCCTCACTCGTGTGCAGTGACTGTATGACGCACTCTGCACCAAGCAGCCAGCTAAGCTAGTTAGCCTCCGTATGAAAACGACTCGACCCCTGCCCTTCTGAAACGCCTCAGCCCCGGGCGTCACTGTCACTGTCAAACCGGCTGGGAGTCATTTCGTGTTGGCTGAGTTAACTACAGACGTGCCGGTGTTAAAGCCGTGAGCAGGGGCAGAGTTGTTTAGCAGCTGCTAGGCCTCCTGTTTGTGACCTAATAACAAGAGAAGGCCTTATGTGACTAAAGCCAGAGGCCCTCATTTAAGACAAAAGGCTTTGCAAAACAATTTTTGTACGAGTATGACTACAAAAGAATCCAGTACAGTGCCTGGGTTTTAGTTTTCTTTTAATTAATCGGTCTTGCTTGCTCACTGTTGGGTCACATGGATATTTGCTGGATTTGATTTTGCCAGCAGTATTTTTCTGAGGCTTTTCACATTTGTAATCTACCAACGCAGGTAGTTAAGATCAATCAAAAAGAACCAAAATCTGGGCTCTCTATTGCCCGTCCTTCTGGACTGACGAACATGTATCATAATCAGGGCTGCTCCCTCTTATTCGATTAGTCGACTAATCGGTCGTTTTGGTCTTAGTCAACTAAGATTTCTTTAGTCTATTAGTAAAGTTTAATGCTTTTTTTTTCATGCTGAAGGACTTATTTCCAAGAAAACGTACAAGCACATCTCTGGTAAACGCAAGAATTAAAGTGGTGCTTTTGCATGAAACTCCGATTTACAGATCTGTCGATTTAAATCAACTAATTGATTAGTCGATAGAATTGAATGAGTGTTAGTCGGCTAAGAATTTCTTCATTCGAACACAGCCCTAATCATAATTCTGTCCGGTCTGGCTAAATGGTGGCAGTCACCCAAGAATCATCATTCACTGCAGAATTGGAACTATCGAGTACCAAACAACTTTTAATATAAAAAGAAATGATTTTATCAGTGTTGTAATTGGTTGGGCTTTAAACTGTCGGATAACAACAACAATAATAATAAAAAAAAAAAATCATCACAATTTCCCAGAACCTTAATTAATCCCTTAAAATTGCTTATTTTGACTGACCTATTGTCTAAAACCCAAAATATTTAGTTTGCCATCATACAAAACCAAGCCATTAAATATTGACCTTTTTAACCAGGCTAGAAGCTCAAACCAGTGGGTTTTTGGAAATACAACTTTAAAATAAATCAATTTATACTGATTTTAATAAATGTATTTGAGGGTTCTCCCTGAATTCTGGCACAGACTTTATAATGTGTAGAAACACAACTGCATATTTGCACATATGGTACTGGGCAAACAGCAATTTGCATTCAGTGTAAAGTACAATTAAAATATTTGGAAGAAGAATAAACTGTATTAAATCAAAGTTTTAAAGTGTTCAAGTTAGCTAGCAGAGGCTACTATGAAGTTGCTGTTTATTTTTTTCTATTTAAATATTCATTATTTTTGTCACTTTCCTCTTTCAGAGCTGTTGCGCAGCCGTTGGAACCTGTGTGGTGGAAATCTAGCCTTCAAGAAAGGAGCTTGCGGCCACAGCGGCACAGCGTTTTTCATGTCAGAGACAGAGCGCGCTTGCAGTCGTTTATGTCATCCCCTCTTTTCCAGACAGAAGATCCCGAAAAATCCCCAACCAAGATCCTTTTATCTTACTGATAGTGCTAACATCCAGCCAAAATGTCTGTCAACGTCAACCGCAGCGTGTCAGACCAGTTCTATCGCTACAAGATGCCCCGTCTGATTGCCAAGGTAACTGGGATTGGTTTGTTTGAGTTGCAAATATAAATCTATCTAGCTAGAAGTTGAGAGAACACCAGCTTCATCATGTTGACTAATCAAATTCAAGTTGCCTGAGATAACATTTATGAAATGCACGTAAAGGGATGACTGTAATTTTGGGTGTTGATGGTCTGTTTTCTGTCTTTTTCTCATCCAGGTTGAAGGCAAAGGGAATGGAATCAAGACGGTCATTGTCAACATGGTTGATGTTGCAAAGGCACTGAACAGGCCTCCAACATGTAAGTAACACATGCCATGTGCAGTATCATCTTCTGTTTGTCTTACTCCCACCATCTGGCCGGTGTTACACTAAGGGGAAAAAAGTCAATTCAGAAATAAACCAAACTTAAAAACTGTCTTTTAACCCCTGCTGTGTTCCTGTTTCAAAGCTTTACTTGCATGTCTCCCTTCTTATCTCTTCTGAATTTACATTACAATGCATAGGGACTATATATGTAATGCGAGCTTACTGTGATGTTTTAGAATTGGCTAACCAGATGACCCATTTCATTGCGTCCTCTGATCTTCTTCACAGACCCGACCAAGTTTTTTGGTTGTGAACTCGGTGCTCAGACCCAGTTTGATAGCAAAAACGACCGTTACATCGTCAACGGATCCCACGAGGCGAACAAGTTGCAGGACATGCTTGATGGGTTCATCAGGAAATTTGTGCTGTGTCCCGAGTGTGACAACCCTGAAACTGATCTGGTAAATATTTCCCGGCATCTTTAACGGAGATCCAGTGAAGACTTGATTGTGTAGGTTTTTTTTAGTTTTTTTTTTTTTTTTTCTAGTTTTTTTTTTTCCATCTAAATATTTTTTCTTTTTCTTTCAGCATGTCAATCCCAAGAAACAAACCATTGGCAATTCCTGTAAGGCCTGTGGATACCGCGGCATGCTCGACACCAGACACAAACTCTGCACATTCATCCTCAAAAACCCACCAGGTCCGATTTTGAGCTCTTTCTAGTAGTTAGAGGCAGAGTTGATGGTCCAGCTCCCTGTTGGTGTCGAACATAATCTGAACTTGCAGATTTTGATATATACTAACTGTTTTATTTCTCCGATAACAGAGACCACTGAAGGTGGGTCCGCATCTGTAAAGAAAGAGAAGGAGAAGAAGAACCGCAAGAAGGACAAGGAGAACGGATCTGGCAGCGAAGCCGGAAACCAAGAGAACTTTGACGCTCCTAATCCTGTGGTGGGTTGTTAGTTCAGGATCAGGCAACCAGAGAGTCTTTAGCAGCTACTGTACATTTCCACCGGTATGAGAGTCAGGCGGCTTCTCAACAGCAAGCGCACAGCCTGATGATTCCAGTCAGACACCGGACCACTCTGTTATTTGCTCACTTTGCGAAAAGGTTTGTTAGCTCAAAGTGCTCGCGGAGTTCAACGTCCCTGTGAGCAGCTGACTCATTGCCAAAACAAAGATCAGAAGTCCCTCCCTATCACGCAGTCCAGTGTTGCTCTTGATTCTTATTTAATCAGTGTGGTGATTGAGCTTTATCAACTAGAGTTTTGTTGACAAAATCTGGGTTTAGAGTTTAAAGCTAGTAGTCCAAAGTGTTCAACAGAAGAAGCCTCGAGCCTCAGCAAACATTTGCAGTTGGATAAGATGATTGGGCTGTTTACTGCTGCATCCAGAGGTCAGTTCTAAGGAGGAAGACCGGATGTCATTTAAAGAATGGTTTAACCAGTTAATTGAACTATTTTTTTTTTTTTGTGGGATTAAAAACTCATAAGAAATGATTAGTCAAAGCAGAGTATTTTATCTGGAGGGGCTCTTTAAAGACCAGACCAGATCAGGATATCTGAAATGTGAAAACTAACCAGTACTTGCCTGGTTACTCATACTCTCCTTTTATTTATTTAATAAAATTTTTTTTTAGGAAACGTTCTCATACAGCTACTTGTTTTTTCTTTCACACGGAAACTGAATAAAAAGCAGCGTTACTAATTGTAATAGCATAATCTATTTTTTTTTTTTTTTTTTTTTTCTTCTGAGCTTTTCCCCCCACTACTAAAGGCATCAACCAATCCTGTTTTATTTATTTATTTTGTTTGTTTTAACTCGTAAGGGTTATAATTCAACAGGAGGCTGTCTTCCGAACATAATGGGGAAACTTTATAACACATTGACCTTGACCTTGACAAAGGCAGCATTTACCTTTTCTGTTCTTACATTTGACAAGCCAAATGCCCGGGCGAATATTTTTCTTTAAGTGTCGCACATTTGCATATCTGCCTGTATGAATGGTTTTGATGCAAAGTATTGGTCGTTCCTGTCTGCGCAGACGTATGGCCCCGTGTATGGAAAGCACGGATTCATATTTCAATGTTTCAGCTTATTCCAGCGTACTGTATGGAAGACGCTGCCGTTAAAACTTTTAGCCTGCGTTTCAATCCGTTTCTCGGACCTTTGCGTTGTCAGGACGGAGATGACGACGATGAGGACTGGGCAGAGGAGACTACAGAGGAGGCGCAGAGGAGGCGAATGGAGGAGATCAGCGACCACGCCAAGAACCTGACACTCAGCGAGGACCTGGAGAAACCACTGGAGGAGAGGGTCAACCTGTTCTACAACTTTGTTAAAGTAAGGATTCAATTCTTCCTAGGATGTAAAATGATAGGTGCCCAGGTAGCCCAGTTGGTAGAGCGTGCGCCCATATATAGAAGTTTACTCCTCAACGCAGCGGCCGCAGGTTCGATTCTGACCTGCGACCCTTTGCTGCATGTCATTCCCGCTCTCTCCCTTTTCATGTCTTCAGCTGTCCTGTCAAATAAAAGTCTAAAATGCCCAAAAAATCTTTACAAAAAAAGTATTAATGTATGAGCTGAAAAGAGATCTTAAGAATTTAAAAGTGTGGTGATTCTTAATAACTTTTAAAACTTTATTTATTATGATTTTGCTTGACTTAGGTGTAAATTCTCAGTTATTCACAGAAGAATAAAGGGCAACATGAAGGGACCATTTAAATGTTGACTTGCGTGTCCACCCCTCCTAACTTTACTGCGCTCCATTTGCAGCACAAGAAGGAGAATAAAACCATCGACGGAGCCGATAAGGAGATCTTGGCAGAGGCAGAGCGTCTGGATGTGAAGGCCATGGGCCCCCTCATCCTCAGCGAGCTGCTCTTCAACGAGAACATCCGCGACCAGATCAAGAAGTACAAGCGCCACTTCCTGCGAGTAAGTTGAATGATGCACCACTGTAGTTGTCACAAGGCCATCTTTGGGCCCAGATGGGCCGATTGGAAACTGAAACTTCATGCTTCATTTTCTTTGATGAATCTCAAAACATCCTCTCCTGCACTTTGAAACATGTCTGTAGATCAAATGTAACACCATATTAATTTTTTTTATTTGTACATGTACAAATTGAAAACGAAGAAATGTATAATATGAATAAAATAAATAATAAAATGCACAGGGGGCATAAAAAATAAACCAGAGGGCTTGTAAAAGTAAGCCACCTAACATTGAAATAAAGACTGCTGTACATGCTTGCCAAATGTACAAATCAACAAATCTTTTTAAAATATTTAAAGGGAAAAAAAGAATAAATTCCAGACAAGGGGTATTACCGATTTGGCGGGGGGGAACCAAGGAAGAAAACTTTTCCAGTTAAGGTATATCTGCACTGCGTTTAAACCCTATTGTCCTCCTTTTGTGGCATTGAGAGGGAGTGCTTTCTCGTGACTGTTTTGTGATTTTTAAATTCCCACTCAGTTCTGCCTGAGCAACAAGAAGGCCCAGAAGTATCTCCTGGGAGGCTTTGAGTGTGTCGTGAAGCTGCATCAGAACCAGTTGCTGTCTCGAGTTCCCATCATCCTCAAAGACCTGTACGACGCGGACCTGCTGGAGGAAGACGTCATATTCGCCTGGGCAGAGAAGGTGGGAGAGTGGCGATAGCTTTGTTTTTTATTTAATATGAAATGTATACAATGGTCTGAAATGCTGAGCATGGGTATTATTTTGGCCAGAAAATCAAAACCTAGAGAAAATATTGTTTTTTGTTTTTTTTCACCCAAGTCTTAGCACATGTCAGCTTTTAACTGATATGAATTAAAAAAAGAAGAGAAAAAATTGGTATCTGCTAAATATTGGCTTTAGGGCATATTTTTGGCTTCTGTGAGGGTTTAATTTTATGCAACTGTTACATTAGAATAAAGGCATATTTTTACTAGGGCTGCTCCCTCTTAGTCGACTAATCGTTTTGGTCTTAGTCAACTAAGATTTCTTTAGTCGGTTAGTCAAGTTTGATGCTTTTTTCATGCTGAATGACTTATTTCCAAGAAAAAGTACAAGCACATCTCTGGTAAACACAAGAATTAAAGCGGTGCTTTTGCATGACTCTTAGCGGAGAAACTCCGATTTACAGATCTGTCAATTAACTCAACTAATCGATTAGTCGATAGAATTGAATGAGTGTTAGTCGACTAAGAATTTCTTCAATTACATACAGTTTTTACCTGTATGTTACTTTAAACATGTTCATAAGCTTTGTTAAACCACTTTTGCACGTTTTTATACTAGAATTCATGTTTTTATCAAACCACATATGTGAAGAAAATAGCTGATATTTGCACTGGCTTCCAAAAAAAAATCTCTTAAATATCCAGCTGTGAATTCATCGTGTCAACTTACTTTGTGCCTTGAAATTTCCTGTAAGTTTAATTTTGCTTAGAGTTAAATTGCCACATAAGTCGGTTATTGTCAAAGTATTGTATATTTTTTACATTTGGGCACTCTGTAGTAAAGCCTTTAAATCATCACCACTAATAATGTGGTTATGTGTTTTGGATTCTCATTTTTTTGGTCCCTGTATTTGTCTGAGCTGTCACCAACCAGACTGCCTGTGTGTCTCCACCAGGTTTCTAAGAAGTACGTCTCTAAGGAACTGGCCAAAGAGATCCACGCTAAGGCTGCTCCTTTTGTCAAATGGCTGAAGGAGGCCGAGGAGGAGAGCGAGGGCAGCGAGGAGGAGGAGCAGGAGGAGGAAGATGACGATGAGAACGTGGAGGTAATCGACAGACGTAGATCACTTTATCAACTTTGTTTTACAAAGTCGGGTTTTTATTCTACATTAAAGCTAAATAATTGTATGTAGAAAAAAATTTAAACAAATGTCTGTAGCTGCAGTCAATACACTTCAAATCAAATCTGCTCATCAGAACATTCCCTTTTGAATGTGTTATATTTGACATATTCCATATGCAAATATCAAAATTACCAAAGAACTATATCTATCGATCTATGTTCATTAAGGCAGTGATGAAAACTAAGGAAAGTTCCTCTGTATTCTTAATTTAAATCCAAATTTATGATGTATACATAATGGGCATGGTTTTTCTTTTTTTCTTTTTTTTTAAATCATAACCATAAGTCCAGTATCAAATTTGAGTTACCCAACACGGAGAATGGACTTTTTAGTGAAGTAAGACGCGTCTTGTGTAGAGTAGGTAACTTTTGAAATTAACATATTTGATTATTTGTGAATTCTGGATCGGATGTTCTCTTGAACAGAGTAATTGAATGTTCTTGTGGCAATGTTATGTGGACATGAATTCTTAGTCAAAGCAGAGTATTTTTATGTCCTACAACTTGTCTGGAGGGGATCGTTAAGCCTCAATATTCTTAATTGTTTTGAAACCCAAGTGTGAAAACTAACGAGTACCAAAAGTTGGCGCTGAATGCCTGGTTACGGTTTTCTTTTCTTCCTTCAGGCGAAGTTCACGTACAGCTGCTTGTGTTTAACCTTTTGACAACTTGAGTTCTTTTTGTTAAATGGAGGAAAAAAGTAGGTTTTATAGAAAAACCTACTTGTATATTTACCAAAAGCAGCCTTATTCCAGACACCGGTGTCCGTTGAAGGTTGGATGATAAAAGGTAACGCTGGTGGTGTTCTCTGTCCTCAGGTGGTCTACTCTTCCTCTGCCCGCGAGCTCAAAGTTGAGACTGTGAAACCAGACAAGCCTGAAAAAGAAGAGGACGACATTGACATTGATGCGATCTGAGAGACTCTGATGATGATGATGATGATGATGATGATGATGATGATGATGATGCTTTTCTTGTGTTGTGGCTTTGACTCACGATGCCCCGTACCACCTAAATGGCTGGCTTCTCCCTCCTTAGCTTCCCCCTCCACCCAAACCCTCCTCTGCTTTGTGGCATGGCTTAACATAGCGCTTTACTTGCTGCACATTAACTCTGATATTTTGAGATGTATTCATGAAAATGAAGTCGCTTTTGGGATTTTAATCATGGGTGTTTGGGGATTGTTTTGACTGCACATTTTTCTTTTTTGGTCCCTGTATTTTTCCAGTCAATAAAGAATGAATGTTTTGCTATCCACCACACTTGGTTTGTTTTTTTGTGTAGTTACTGTTATCTTTAAGTTAAATGTTTAATGTATGAAGAACATGCACTGGGACCAGCTGCAGTGTGTTTATCTAAGACCTATTTTGTTGAGTAGAAGATCCAAAATGTAGAAATATATAAGTAGTTGATAAATGAATCTTAAAAGTAATTTTGAATTCTTTGCTTTCAACTTCTTGAATGTCAACATTTTCTGGTTTCTTCAGATTCTGAAATAGTAGACTGAATATTCTGTTATATTTTTTATTTTATTTTATGAACTTCATGATTTAAGGGATTATGAACATTTTTTTTCTAGCTGCAGCCATGGTCCAAATATGTAGGAATTGAAGGATTATTTAAATGCTCTTGTTTCACAGGAGGTATAACTTAGTGATTGTTTATTTTTTTTTCTCATGGTTTCTGTGTATAAAAATAGTTTTGAGTTGTTTGAGACGATATTCAAAGTTTGAGGTACAGGTTGCTGGTCTGCCTGCAGGGCATTACTTCCTGACACACCTCCACTGACAAATCAAGTGAGGCCCTGTGGGGGTGACAGATCAAACCCCTCTACCAGACCTTAACGGGTCGTCAGCTGGGGACGGGACGTTTCGCTCCTTTACCCCCAGTATGTCTCCTGGTGGCAGAGCCACCCCCTGCTGATACCCTAGGTGTTATCTGGCCCCTAACATTTTGACTTCCTTCTCCAACACAACCAGAAGCAACCTTTTTTACGCCTCTTCTGCCAGATCGTAGACGGCTTTGCGATGCCTCGCTCCTGTAGCGCCGTGTCTCGAAGCAGTCGAGGAGGCAACAAAACCCCGGCACCCCACCTCCACTGGGTATGTGACAGCCCTCCATTCAGCCTCCCTGCACTCCGCAGCCAAGTCAAGAGTACTTGGTCTGCTTCCGTTCATGAGCAGCTTCGAGTCCCGTCCCCCCCTTCCGCGGCAGTGTGAGCTCCACCATCAGGACCGTCTTGCTGGCCACCGACCACATCACAAGGTCAGGGCGGAGAGAGAGATTTCCCTTAGGGACTGAAGCTGCTTCCTCAGGTCAGCTCTTAAGCTGCACTCCTTGCCAGGTGGGAGAAGACTTGCTGTGGCCCTTGGGCACTGGGTGTTGCCACTCTCCCCAGCTCTCACAAACTGGATGGACTGGGGATCTGCTAATTGCCTCCTGCCTGCAGGTCTCTGCCACCTCAGCAAGCTTCTTCAGAACCAGACTGTGTGCCACCAGCTGTAGCACCCTTAAAATAATGCTGGATTGCATCCTGTCAGGATAAGCTGGAGGCTCACATTGGCGGTGTTGCACAGGAGGCGCCAAACGATTGGTGGTCATTGCAGGGGCAAGGTAGGGTGTCATAAGTGGCTCTGATTAGAAAACTGAGGCTGGCCTAGGGGATCTTCCACAGATTAGACCATGACAGTTGGCCTGGCTCTGCCCTCCTACGTACATCCTCTCAATTTACATTTTCCTTCACTACTACGTCTGGGTTTGCGGTATATTCTTGGGTTTTCTCCGGCCAAATATTTGGCGGTCCAATCAGCGAACAGAGGGAGTGGCTGAGAACAATGACGTTGAGGTCATGACGTGCACTAGTTTGAGTTGTAGTTCCGTAATGGCGGCGGAGAAAGATGCGGTCCATTGTGGCAACGCTGCCGAATATCCAGAAGTTAAAGCCCGAGCAAGAACAATCTTTGCTGAGTTTTGTTGGTGGCCATGATGTCATGACCCTCCTCCCCACGGGGTTCGGGAACAGTTTGGGTTTTCCAGCTTGCTCCGTTAGTGGTGAAGGAGTTGGCTAAGGCTAACGCTAGCGATGCTAAGCCGACGTCACGACCAAACATTAGCGATTGGTTATGTACCCGCCTTCATGGAAGTTAATTGGCTAAGGCTAACACTAGCGATGCTAAGTCAATAGTTGTCGTCTCCCCTCTTGTTAGCCTGGTCCTACCAGACCCAATAGTTTTAAACTTCAACAGAGTACCCGCCTTCAAGGAAGTTAACACTTGTCAATGGAGAGAGGCCAGACTCTGGAAAAATGAAATGGACCAGAGTCTGGTAGGACCAGGCTACATGACAGGGCCCTGTCCACAAGACCTTCCCACGACATCCAACCTCCCTGCTGGCCATGTGACACCACTTTAATGTTATATCTTTCCTACTCTGCCTTTGACACCTCTGCCACCACCAGGGCTTTCCTCTCGACTTTCGAGGCCTTCGACCCTGAGACGGGGGCCTCTCCCCTACCCAGGCCTGCTCAACCCTCGTGGACTAGGCTGCAGAGATTTTTTGGAAGTCAAGTCTCAAGTCTTTGAGGGGCAAGCTCTTTCACATTAGCAAGTGACTGACCTATCTGGGTGCGTTTTGAGATACCTGAAGTTCGACATTGTTGATCTGCCATCATTTATCTTGGCGCCACACACCTTGCATGTAGCTGTCGGCTTACTGCCACTGTTTACCAAGTTATTGAAAGCAAAACTAATGACAAATGGAACAACTCCGGGAGGACTTGTTGTCGCCATCGTCAATGCATTTTTTTTGATATGTGAGTGTGCGCACATAGGCATAGCACATGCGTTACGTTGCACATTATGGCAAAGGGCAGGGGACATGAGGCTCGTCATACGTTTCCCAAACGTATACGCGCTAATAAAAGAAAATAGAAATACATGAATAAATTTAGATATAAAAAGCAATAATTGCATGAAAACAGGTTGTTGACGAGTCTCAAAACTTGAGTCCGAGTCAAGTCTGAAGTCACCGTTTGTGCGAATTAAGTGCGACTCGAGTCCCCATCTCTGCAAGACTGACTACCTCACGGTGCTGCAACCTGCTGATTGCTGAGTCAACCTTCTCCTGGACTTTCCACTTCCTCCCGGTTCATACTTGGATGCCCGCTGCTCTCACCAGTTAGTCGGTGGACACCCTCAGCTCAGAGACTTTGAGACTGGGAGGGCTTGATCATCATTCTTGCCCACTCCACAAGCTCATCAATCCTCTTCAGCCGCCTTGTTCTACATGCTGCTGTCTGGAATATGGTGGGAATGTTATCCACAGAGCCTCTCAATGGTGGTGGCCTCTGGCCTGAAGGCAACTTCACTCCTCCCACCACCACCTGCCTTGAACTAATGAGTCTGATCTCGAAACCTGCAACAAACAAGATGGGGGAGATTGATCACCCCATGACAATGCCTAACTCTAGCCTTTGTCAACCAGTCGTGAAATCCTGATGGCTGCAGCACATCTGGAGTCTTCAAAGTACCCAACAAGGCTTGGAGTTAGGTTTGGAAGTTGTTCTGGGTGTGCTCTCCACTAGTGCCACGTTCAGGGAGATTACCCTCCACCGTTGTAACTCTTTCCTCCTCTTCCTGCCCGCGCTCAACAACAATGGAACCTTCAGTGCTGTGGTTTGTGACCTGTCTTAGGGTTCCACTTGTCTGACCTGCAGCTGCTGCCGCTGCAGTGCAATGTTGATGCTGGCACTTCATTCTTCCCTGATGGATCCATAACCCTCTGAACGGGTTGTCCGAGTCAGTTCCAGTGGTTACTGAGAAATCTGTCCCTTTTGGCCCTTCTTTCACCCCGCCTCTCGGAGGGCCGTCGGGTTGTTCAGCCTTTTTTTGTCTTCGTAGTTAGGTTGAGGGTTTCCCTTTGCAGAACTAGTGGGTTAGGTAGCTAACCTCCCACTCCCACGGTGCATCTCATTTCGCTTAAATTGCAAAAAAAGCATCCCCGACTCCTAGCCAGGTCCTACCAGACTCTGGTCCATTTCATTTGTAGAGAGAGTACGGCCACTCTCCATTGACAGGTGTTAACTTCCATGAAGGCAGGTACATAACCGACCGCTAATGTTTGGTCGTGACGTCGGCTTAGCATCGCTAGCCTTCGCCTTAGCATCGCTAGCCTTCGCCTTAGCATCGCTAGCCTTCGCCTTAGCCAACTCCTTCACCACTAACGGAGCGAGCTGAAAAATCAAACTGTTCCTGAACCCCGTGGGGGAGGAGGGCCACAACACCATGGCCACCAACAAAACTAAGCAAAGATTGTTCTTGCTCGGGCTTTGACTTCTGGATATTCGGCAGTGTTGCCACAACGGACCGCATGGCTTCGCTTGCATCTTTCTCCGCCGCCGTTACGGAACTACAACTCAAACTAGCGCACAACCTCAACGCTGTCGTTCTCAGCCACTCCCTCTGTTCGCTGATTGGACCGGTAACGATTGGCCGGAGAAAACCCGCGAATATATCGCAAACCCAGACGCAGGGGCGTCAGACTGGGGGGGAAAAGGGCACTGAGTACCCAGTTGCTAGAAAAGATGCTAGAATGAATAGCTGTGGATGCGGGGACTGGCCCATAGAAAATGCCTTTCTACAGGGCCTAGAATTTTGTGCTACACCCCTGCCCAGACGACATACTAAAGGAAAATGAAAATTGAGTGGAAGTACGTAGGAGGGCGGAGCCGGGCTACCCGACTCCTCCACTTGCCTCCGTTCCTAATTGATAGCTCCTTGAATTCTTCAGTCCTCGGCTGAATCGGAAGTGGTTCCGTCCCTCCTCGGTGTAGGTCGTCTCAAAGCTCTCATCCAGCCCTGAGGAGCGAGCATCGAGGAGGGATCATCGAGGATCTATAGGCGAGGATACTGACGAAATCGTGTGATGAACAGAGGAAAGGACGTCTCATCCCTCTAAAACACATTTGCTCGTTGGCTCTCTCCTCCCGGGATTTCCTCACGTCTCTCTCGTGCCTCCTCAGTGGGAGGGACTAAGACTTTGTTGCAAATCACCTCTTGAAAGTTTTTACGTGACTCACCAACTTTATTTTCTGTAGTGTTATCAATAAAAATAGCTGGTAAATGACAGGATTATAAAAAAAAATAAAAAAACATTCTGATTATCAGAGAGTTGTAGAAATGTGAGATATTAGGATTATCAGGAAAAATAGTTCAGGAAAGTAATTTATTGTGGCAAAGCTGAACATGACAGACAATACATTTGCAGTGATATGTGTGTCAAATATTTAGAGAAAATTTGTATTTTAAGAAAAAATCTGAGTCATTTGCGTATGAATATGGAAAGAATGAAAGTACAATGTTGTTCTTGTTATTCTGCATTTCCTCCCTTTGATCTGCATTTGTGCAGAAACATTTTCCTTTGAAGCCAAATAAATCCCACAGAGACGTTTCCTCCTGGATGATGACAGACCTCTCTGTACTTTCTGGTCCAATGGGACTCAGATCAGCCGGTTTCCTCACTTCCTCCACTCGTTCAATAGGGCTCACTGATGCTGCGTTCAGGGGCTGTCGGAAATATACCTATTAACAATTCAACACAATCTGACAGGAGGTATTGTGTACGTGTATTCACAATTAATCGATGAAAATGTCCCACAGATGTATCAATAGTAAAAAAATTGTTTGTCTTTCAAGTATAAAAATATAACAAGTATTTGCTCCATAGTTTGAAAATTTGAATTGAGAATTTTGACATTGTTTTCTACTTGTACACAATAAAATTGATTTTAAATAGAAACTAATCGAGAAAATAATGATTATTAATTGATCAGTGGTGGAATGTAACGAAGTACATTTACTCAAGTACTCTACCTAAGTACAATTTTGAAGGTACTTTATACTTCTACTTCACTACATTTCAGAGGGAAATGTTGTACTTTTTACTTCCCTACATTTATGCATGCATTATGAATGCCTGACTTTTAACGGAGTATTCCTACACTGCATTACTTTTACTTAAGCAATGGTGGAATGTAACTAAGTATATTAACTCAAGTACTGTACTTGAAGAGCCCCTATACTTCTTTTCAGCATCATATTTGTACTCTTGGGGTCTACTAGAATAGGTTTACATGCAGGGTTCAAATTTAATGATTAAATCATCCACCAGCCAAATGCTGGTAAAATATGCAAGTGTTAGATTTGCTTCACTCACTAGCCAAAACAACAATCTTTTAAGTGGCTGGTACAATTTGAACAGTCTAGCCATTTGTCTGGTGGATGAAAAAGTACATTTGGAACGCTGTTTACAGTACAGTTTCTCATACTGCCCATTGCTGCAGTGCCTCTGCCTGGAACTTTGTCTGAGCTCCACTCGCAATTTACTTGAGTAACATTTGGAATTCAGGACTTTTACTTGTTATAGGGCATTTTTAGACCGGTATTTCTATTTTTTGCACAACTGTACTTGAGTAAAAGATCGTCCAGTAACATTAGTGCAAGAAGTTTTTGGATCTTTTAAAGAAAAAAAAAGTAACAATACCAGTTACAAGTAAAAATCCTGCATTCAAAATATTGCTTAAGTAAAAGTACAAAAGTATCAGCATCAAATTATACTTAAACCAATAGTACTCCTTATGCAGAATGTCCCATTTCAGAGTAATATATTTATTACATTATTGGATTATAATTATATATGTGTTCATCACTTTAATGTTGCAGCTGGTAAAGGTGGAGCTAATTTTAATTACTTTATACTCTGCTACTGTATTTATAATAATAATACTTAGTTACATCCAGGCTTCAAAATTAACTTTTTCGTCCACCAGCTAAATGGCTAGTGAATGTTAAAAAATTACCAGCCACTCAATATATTACAATTGGGTTTTTTGGCTAGTGAGTGAAGCAAATCTACCAGCCACTTACATATTTCACCAGCATTTGGCTGGTAAACGGTGCTGATTTTGAACCCTGGTTACATCCTACCACTGCTGATAATGAAAATATTTTCTTTAATTCTGTATTCAACGTTGTAAACAGACAGACATCAATATATCAATATAACTTACTCAGGGCTACAGAACAATTCTATAAAATGTAACAGTGTCCGTTCACGTTTTTTCTCTGTCATAAGGGTTCACGTATCGATGTACAAATTGAATTTACCAAGAAAAATGTTAAGATTTGGGAACAACAAAAAGAACATGTTGTTTGACTGCTCATGATAACGTTCTGACGTCGGAGCCGGGGAGGGGTCCGTGAAAGCAGCCTAATCCAGCCCAGCCGCTGAGTAGCCATTTTGGTCCCACCTAAAACGGGCAGACCAGCTTCACTTTGGGCCGTCGGAGATGGAAGAAACCGAGTCGACGGCGAGTATTTCAGCCACCAAAACCTTCTAAATCCCTCTAAGAAACATCGGCTGGTGACACTCGACGCCATGGCTTCTTTTTAAACAGTTGTTTTTGTGAAAAAAGAGAAAGCCTGGGGTGTTTTCTTTTTTTTTTTTTTTTTTTGTGGAAGTGGCGACCGACAGCGCCTTAACGTTAGTTTAGTTAGCTTCACTGACTCAAACACAAACGGACAGACGGACACTGATTTGAGTTGAACGCAGGCCGTGAGCGGGTATGTACGCGCCATGCAAATAAGTGAACATAAGATTATTATGCAGGCATTTTTTATTTCAGTCCCTAACAGTTCAGGTGCTCTGCTCTAACACGTCCGGTTTGGTTTGAAAATTGTCACGATCCATGCTGAGACTGTTTCCCCCCGGAGAGCAGAGCTGCAAAGCAAAGCAATAATCTCTTTTTCTCGGCTGTCAGACTGAAGGAGGTGTCGGTGGATTTTTGGACATCAGACGTTACTGGCGAAAGAAAGGACGAATTAAAAACATGTCAACAAAAACTCCTTTGCCTACGGTCAACGAGAAGGTGACGGAAAGTGTGAGTATAAAAGGGTTGTTTATTGGGTTAGCTGTGCTGCAATTAATTGCTGTAAAATCTATCTAAATGTTCTAGAAGGAGGTGGATGTTTTACTGAAATTGAAACTGATTATGTTGCATTATTGGACTGGATGAATTGTTTCACACTTAGTTAGCAAATCGTAAACAAGCATATCCTCCAAGTAAAAAAGGCCCTTTAATTTTACCCACCGTCCATGTTGGTATTTATTTACATGTAAATTATATTTTTGTGCTAAGTTTTAATGTAACTGAAGGTAATTAGGATGTAGTCGGGATATTTAGGCCCAACCACGAACAAAACTACGGTACTTTGACTTCTGGGTTCTGGCAGGCAACAGTAGTTTTCTGTTCAGGCTCGCTATTGGTTCTCCCTGCTGTCACTCAAAGGTTTCAACCGCTCAGCTTCCAAATATGGACCACTTTAGTCCCGCCTCCTCGTGACCAACAGAATCTCCTGTCGAAAGAGCGTTGTCAAGGCAGCGACAGTGTAGCTTCCGGTCAGGATTGTAAAAATTAAACTGCCCACTTGTGATAATCGTGGCAACAATGCTTTGTTGTAGTCCTAAAACTATTTATCTATTATTATTATTATTATTATTATTATTATTATTATTATTATTTATTATTGTCCAGCTTTTTAAACATACAGGAATTAAAAGTATAAAAAAGGGATAGTTTGGAATTTTAAAAGTGAGTTTGTATGAGACTAGATATCGTCTTAGATTCTGGATATTGTAATATGTCTTAGATGTTGTCTTTTCCTGGTTTTCAAGGCTGCATTACAGTAAAGTGATGTCATTTTCTGAACTTACCAGACTGTTGTAACTGTTCTATGATTTGCCTTTACCCACTTAGTCATTATATCCACATTACTGATGATTATTTATCACAAATCTCATTGTGTAAATATTTTATACATACATACATTATCACTGTGGTATCGATATCGAGGTATTTGGTCAAAAAATATTGTGCTATTTGATTTTCTCCATATTGCCCAGCCCTAAGTCAGTGTGTTAGCTACTGTAGATGGTGGGGTAGGCCCTCCCCCAGTTTGGAGAAACAGTCAGGAGTACCGACACGGAAGATAAGCAATGACCTGCTGTGGATGGGGAGCAGCAGCTAGCCTAATAGCATTTTAGACACATAACAAAAAAAAAGAAAAGGCCCACTTAAAGGGATACTCCACCATTTGTTGAAATAGGGCTTATCGCGGTCTCCCCTAGCTGTAGATAGGTGGGCCAACACATTGTGCATGCATTGCTTTAGTCCTGTGCAACACCGGCAGCGCCGCTGCTAGTTAGCTTAGCGTAGTGAATGGAATCCTATGTTGCCGGTTAGCATGTTGTGAGTAAAAGTGAGCCAGCAAATTACTTGCACTGAGACAAAAAAATGTGTTGGCCCACCTATCTACAGCCAGGGTAGACTATGATAAGCCCTATTTCAACAAACGGTGGCGTATTCCTTTAAATATATAACACACATAAGTGTATGCTATATATTTTTCTGCTTTACTTTGCCATCAGGCAGCTCTTTCCAAGGATGAACTTAGGAAGGTATATCCACCTATACTCTCTTTAAAGCCACGAGACTCCTTTTGATGAAAACTGTATTTCCCCTCGCAGAACACGGGAGTTGCTGCCGTACCACTGGCTCCATCAATTAGTTTCTTCGTGCTCTTGTGTGACTTTGGTGTTTTTAAAGGGTTAGTCCGAAATCACCAAGGTCCCACAATAACACAAACAAAGTGATGGAGGCCGCGGTAGAGTAGGGCTGGGCGATATGAAGGAAATCTGATATCACAATATTCTTGACCAAATACGTCGATATCGATATTGCGACAATATTGTTGGGTTGACAATTGGTGCTTTCACAAAATATTTTTCAAGATGAGATTTTAGATAATCATCAGTAATGTGGTAAACAGTTTCAAGTGAAATTATTGAGAAAAAACAAATCACACTGAGAAAATTGAGTATGTGTATATGTTATCAATTTAGACAACATAATTGTAAATCCCGATATATGATTTCATCACGATATGATTCCATTAAAAGACAATAAATTATCATATTGAATTATTGCCCAGCCCCAGAGTAGAGTAGCAACTCCCGTGTTCTGCAAGATAAAATTACATTACAACATTAATGACATAAAAAACATTTTAAGGAAAAATGGAGCAGGGGGCTGTTACGCACAACATGTGCCCGATATTTAAACTATCTGACATCTGACTATGGAGAAGTAGTAGTTACAGTTTTTCAAAATTTAGGGTGAGATCTTCTGTCCAAAGCCTTGATGATATTCAAATAGTGATGATATTAAACATAGAGACTCCTCACATTTGAGAAATTGGAACTACCATCACATTTTTCAACATCCAAAGGGATGTCTTCAAGTTTCCCGCGCCCCGTTAGCTGCCGCTAGCTCCTTGCCGGACACTGATTGGCGCGGTACGCTGGTAGTTGAGACACAACCGCATTCGGTTGGAGCCTGACGAGATCCTGTAGGTTTTTGTGTGATATGTAATCCCGCGATTCTTTTCTCGTGTGATCTTCGGAGTATCCAGCTCTAATCCAGTAACTAATTTAGTGCTGCAACAAGTGATTGTGTTGCTTAATTTTTTGTTGTTGATACATTTAACTAATTTTTTAAACTATAAGGTGGTAAATGCTCATTGCAAGTTTCCAGAGTCCAAGGCGATGTTTTGTTATCCCGACCGAAATTTCAAATTTTGCCCAAAAACGAAATTTACTACTAAAAAAAAAAAAACTGAGACAAGCAGCAAATCTTTCCTATTGCAATGCTGAAACCAGAAGATATTGACGTTTTATCTTGATAAATGCCCTACACGACTAAGTGGTCATGAAAATTGCTGGCCAGTAGTTTGCTGTCGATTGACTAATGCTTTCAGTGCTACAGAACATCAACCGTTTTGGTTGGAAATATGAGCCTCTGTACATACAGAATTATTATCTTAATCTACCTGTAAAATGCAAATTTACTTCACTTTAAACGTCATCTAATATTTCAATAGCTGCTTTGTACTTTTTCTGTAATGCTCTAATCCATACTTAATCTTTTTTTGTTGTTGCATGAATTCAGCGGGTTATATAAATTCCTACTCCACATATCTCCATTTTGTTGTATCCTTTCCATACATTCCTTTTATTTCTCCCAACGTCCGACCTGTGTAACCGCAGCCACATAACGTCTACATGTGATCATCAGTGTCACATGACTCATCACGGTAGCAGCAGAGAGTCAGCCGGAGATATGACTTATCCTGCACAAACATGAGCACTGAGGGCGATAAGATGTGGGGAAATTTTATTGATCCGTGTAGGGGAAGTGGACCGTTTCAATAGCTGCAAATGTGAAGACTCAGTAGCTGGAGAAATACCGCTCGCAAACCAGCAGAAGCAATAATTGAAACTAGGGTTAAAAAGGGTCGGGACATTTCGGGACATTTTCCAAGGGAAGTTAAGCTTGGTAAATTTGGAATGTTTGCACAATTTCCGTATGAAAATCCGACATTTTTTAGTAGTGAATTTATTGGGGGGGGGGGGGGTGATGCACATAAAAGCAATACTAGGTCTTCTGGCATGTTTTGGTTAAAAGTATGACCATTGAATTGTAACCGCACTGCACTTAGCAGCACACTCTTCCACCATGTACAGATCATTTGAAAGCATCCGTGCACTCTGAGCCAAAGGACTAAACATAGTACCTAATAACACGTAGTAGGCTAAACAAAATACACAGTTTATAACTTGTCGACAGCTGTTACCATGTGGGATGTTGCTTGATTGAGCATGCTAATTGAGGAGTTTTAATTAAAACTATTTCCATTCTTTCCTCATTCTAAAATGTTTCTTTTATAAATAAGTTGTTCACTTTAAACCCCGAGTTGCACACGGACCACGTGGCACACTTCACATTGCATGTATTTGACCAGTGAATGGATTTATTTGGCATACTAATGGATTATGTCTGTTAAGTGGTATGGTGACAGGTTTATTTCTATCAGCATATGATATGGTAAATACAGCCTGAGCAAATGACCCTTATATTTCCATTTCATTCCTGTTAACTCCCATCAATTCCTGTTAATTCCCTTCCCCCTTGAATATTCCTGGCTATTCTTTAGTGTTTTCTGAATCAAGGTCATTATCAACAGTTAAATTGATAATGAAAATAATCTTTAGGTGCAACTATAATTTTAAAATGGAAAATGAAGAATTAAAGGCGCATACTTTGCTGGGAATGTCAGCATTACACTGTACCGGTTTAAAAAGAGACTCCCAACACTGAAAGCAGCTGACCAAATGCTTTTAATCTGAAAGGCCACTGTGCTGGTTTCCGGTTTCGGGGTGTCTACCAGTAGCGGGCTGACTGGGATCAGTGCTGCTGTCTCGCTCTCTTGTCTCTCTGTGGTTATCTGCTCTCTGAGTTGGGAAAGTCTGGTGTGGTGGGAATCTCTATGGGCATCATCAGTGTTTTCCTGTTGAAACATGACGGGCGCTCATGCAGCCAGGAGACACCGCAGCCTTGTGAGTAACCACTGAAAAGCAAGGATCACATTTTTCCTTTTTTTTTTTTTTTTTTTTTTTTTTTTTCTTACAGGAAGTTGTTAGCTGGAAAAATGGAAATGCGTGGGGTTTTTTTTGTGTGCAAAACTATAGATTCTTCTGTTTTTTTGTGATTAATAATAATAATAAATTGAATTTATATAGTGCTTTTCATAGACTCAGTCTCTTAATTATTAGATGAAATGTTGGAATGTGGGTTAAAAAACTTCTACAGGTGTTTTTTTGTGGCGTGTCTGTGGTATTTTTAACTCCCCTGTTATCACTGTAGAAGGAAAATATTCTTTTAGTGACATAAGTATGCTTAGGAGAGAGTTTAAAGTGACCTTGTTTTTTACATTTTATATCTACTTTTGTTAGCTGTAAAATAATTCACAGATTTTTAAAAGTTTGTGATCATGTTCTTCCTAGTGGGAACTTTATGTTCTGTGGTATCTCTAAAAGAAGAGTTATTTTAGCTGTAATGTGCAAACTATCTTAGAGAATTAGTTACGTAACTATATATATTTAATTTGATTGATGCCCTGTGGTGTGAAACCATGAAGTAGAGGTAATGTTTCTTGCTTCTCATGTTGGACCTTGGTCCCTATGTGCTTTATATGAGATTTTAGGTTTGCATGGAAGTCTAAACTCTTGTTATTCGTTCCCCCACCTTTTATCATTGTCCTTTTTCCATTGTCTCCGGGCTGAATGGGGTCAGTTAGGTCGGGGATGGGCAGAGGGCACCGGTACTGTTAATGAGGCATCGCTCGGACAGTCGATACTGAGCCAGCACCGAGTATCTATCAGACTTTTTTCTTTTTTTTTTTAGTTGTCACAGAGGGGTGTGAGAGAGTGCTTTTGAACACAGCACCCAAAAAAATCAATCCCTCCATTGGTGGTGCTGCTGCTATCAGAGCTATACACCGCCAAATCCCAACACCAGCACCGAGCAGTTCATCTTTGATTACAGATGCAAAGCAGAGTGCACTGGGGTTTCTCAATGTTGAGTGTACTGTAGACGTTTATGTTATCCATTTCACCTCTCAATATATTCCTTTTTACGTCTTTTTACAGCCTCAAACTCAAACTGTCTGAATATTGTTTAAACTGCTAACTGATATTGAGACAAGATGCATTAATATCTGGGCGGTTTAACCACTCTGCTGAACATTTGACTTGGTTTAAATCAGAAGAGTAGTGTGTTACAGTATTTGAACCAGACTTCTGTTTAGGATTGTGCCTTTTTTCTTTTACTTTTCATTAACCTTTTTAAATCACGTGTGGCTTTATGCTCTGCTGCACATCCTGTTTTCAGACAGTCTGCACCACAGGATGTGACGTTGGCTGTAACTGCTAACCAGCTCATGTTAAAGTTCATTTTGTAGTTTTGAAGTTTATTGTATCACCTTTCAAACATAGTGGTGTGTGCTTTACATTAGGCAAAAATGCAGTGGAACAACATTTAAAAACGCTAAGACTACAACAAAATCTAATGCATATGGACAAACGGAGAAGAAAAGAAACGCATGATCGCTTTTGTTATGGTAGCTTACCTACAGGACAAGAAATGAGGAAGACATGAGGCAAAATATCTGAACTAAGCAAGAAACTGTCTGAGATGACAATAACCTGGTGACATTTATTTCAGTTAAGTTGTCAGTTAACTGTGTGTGAGCGTGACCTTTATTTAGGCAAGGCAGCTTTATTTGTACAGCACATTTCAGCAACCGGGCAATTCAGAGTGCTTTACATAAAACATTAAAGAGCAGTTAAAAACGATAAAAAAAATTAAAAACGGATAAAAGAAGAGAATGAAATTTACAGTGCAGTATAAGAACAAGTTAACAGAGTCCAACTCGGGCCTCCAGAGGACTTATACTTTAACTCATTTTCTGTTGCGACACAGGTTCCAAACCTGGCCTCCCAGAGGACTTGTAAATTCACAATTATCTAAAGAAAGGCAACATCAAAAAAGGTCTTCAGCCTTAATTTGAAAGAGCTGAGAGTTGTGGCGGACCTGCAGTTTTCTGGGAGTTTGTTCCAGATATGTGGAGCATAAAAACGGAAGGCTGCTTCCTCCTGTTTAGTTTGGACTCTGGGGACAGCAAGCAGACCTGTCCCAGACCACCTGAGAGGTCTGGGTGGGTCATAGTGTCGTAGCAGATCAGAAATTTTTTTTGGCCCTAAACCGTTGAGTGATTTATAAACCAGCAAAAGTATTTTTGAAAACGGTTCTTTGAGGGACAGGAAGCCAGTGTAAAGATCTCAGAACTGGAGTGACGTGATCCACTTTCTTGGTCTTAGTGAGGACTCGAGCAGCAGCTGCTGCTGTCTGATTGATTTTATTTAATTTCTTTTAGGGAGACACTGTTACAGTAGTCTTGTCTACTGAAGATAAAAGCATGGACAAGTTTGTAGTCTACAGCTGGTCCAGAACTCTGCTGCAAGGCTGTTGATCAAGTCCAGCAGGATGTCGCACATCACTCCCAATTTTATACTCCTTACACTGGCTTCCGATCAAGTTCAGGATCCAATTTTAAAGTTCTCGTTCTGACTTTTATAAAGCTTTGCATGGTCAGGCGCCTGTTTATATCTCGGACCTGCTCCGTCCGTACCCTACTAACAGGTCCCTCAGGTCTTCTGACCAGGGACTACTGGTGGTTCCACGCACTCGCTTAAAAACTAAAGGGGACCGTTCCTTTGAAACCTGTTCTTCCAAACCTGTGGAACGCCCTTCTTACTGTCTTGTTTGTAACTATGGTTTTAGGTTTTAATCTTTTTAAATGATTTGCATTGGTCTTTCAATTATTTTTTCTTTATTTTCTGTTTGGATCTTGCTGTATTTTTAGAAATGTTTATCATGTGAAGCACGTTGTGACTTTGTCTGTAAAAGGTGTTATATCAAATACACTTATTATATTAATATGTGGGAGCCACTGACAGGACAAGTCTTCCCAGTGCATTCTGGTTAGGGAAATCTTAAGCAAATCAAAAACCACCCACAAGCAGCAGAACATGTTCCTAAACTGATAATCAGTCATTGTCTTCATTAGGATTAAAGTTCATAGAAATGTTAGCAGTGCAACTCAAGTGTTCATTTGGCCGTTTGATTCTTAAATGATCCATTTTTAGAACTGAAACCATTAGGTGATTGACAGAAGATTAATCGGCGACAATTTTGATAATGGATTCATTGTTTTGTGGTCCTAATATGATGCTAAACTGAATATCTTTGGGTTTTGAACTGTTTTGGCAAAACAAGAATTTTAAAGACATCACTGAGTACTCTGGGAACTATTTTCTGACATTTCATTCATGAAGTGATTCAACATTAATCAACTAATTGTCAAGTATTAGGCAAATCTTTTTTAAAACCTCACAAATACCATACAGTAACTGTAGGATTAGAAAAGGAGCAGTGTAATATCTTCCTCTAGTTTTGAGGCTCTGGTATTTGGTTGATGAAATGGTGAAAGCATCTTATCAGCCATCTGTGGCCGGTGGAAGGAAAGCTTTCCAATGTCTGGATGCAGAACTATAAATATCAAGTTTATTTTCTGCAGAGTCTAAGTGGATACGTCACACTGGTTCAGCATGAGTCACAGTGTGTGCATTCAATAACACTAGCACTCTTCTCCCCACAGCACACGTCTCACAGTAATGGACGTCAGGAGATCAGCACGCGCTCGGCCCGGACCGGCGTCCGATCCCGCAGCTCCGAGGAGCCGCAGCAGCCCCACGTCGGCAACTACCGGCTGCTCAAAACCATCGGCAAGGGCAACTTCGCCAAAGTCAAACTGGCCCGACACATCCTCACCGGCAGAGAGGTGAGACGGACACGATGGCTGATTTTTATACACCGTGAAGTCACGTTTTAGCTGATCAACTTTGCTACTCTTATTCTGAGGAACTTCACTTGGGTCAACTTTGATAAACTGCTGAAGAAATCGTAGAAATACTGGTAAATAAGAATATTTTTGTGGTTTTTGGAGTCACAGAAAGAAAGTAGGTCAATTAAAATGCACACCGAGTAGCCATGAGGACTGTCTAATCTTTCCCTCCGAGTCCTTGTAGGATGAAAAGATAAAAATGTACATTCTTTAAATAGAAATGCAACAAATGTTGTTTTTTTTTCCGTAACCAACCTGTACATTTCTGTAACAAATGCAAATAAACAAGTAGAGAAATAAAGTAAAAACGTATGCAAGATAAGATTAATACTATAAAACAATACTTAAAGTACACACAGCCTCTCTTGTGTCTATGATATGTGCTCTGTGAGCCTGAGTGTCGGCACCAACAGTTGGATCTACACATTTTATGTCTGTATTGCCATTAAATTTAAGATTTTCTTTTTTTGGGGGGGGAAGGAGCATTTTCAGCCTTTTTAATTTAATTTAAGGACAGCTTAAGACATGAAAGGAGGGAGAGAGAGGGGTAATGACATGCAGCAAAGGGCCGCAGGTCAGAGTTGAACTCGGGCCCGCTGCGTCGAGGAGTAAACCCTCTATATATGGGCGCCCGGTATTGTCATTAAAGTTGACGAGGTTTAATTCAATTCAATTTTATTTATAGTATCAAATCATAACAAGAGTTATCTCGAGACACTTTACAGATAGAGTAGGTCCAGACCACACTCTATAATTTACAAAGCCCCAACAATTCCAACAATTACAGTAATTCCCTCAAGAGCAAGCAGTGCGACAGTGGCAAGGAAAAACTCCCTCTTGGGAAGAAACCTCGGACAGACCCAGGCTCTTGGTAGGCGGTGTCTGACGGGCCGGTTGGGGGTGTGATGAACAGTGGCAATAATAGTCACATTAATAATGGAACAGTGACTGGATGTAGCGGGAAGCTGCAGGGTTCAGCCGGAAGAAGCATGACATTGCAGGGCACCGCTGAGCTCGGCAGGGAGTGCAGCAGGACCACGGCGACAGCTGGAACCAGGATCTTGGTGCCAACGTTCTCCAAGGAAATACGCTGGGGAAAAAACATAAGGACTCCGGGAGTAAACTCCCCAGAAGCTAGGATTAGTAACAAGCATTTCTGGGACTGGATACACACAAATAGTAATAGTAAAAGTAATAGAAAGGAGAGGAGAGAGCAGCTCAGTGTGTCAAAGGAAGGAAGGAAGTCCCCGGCAGTCTAGAACTATAACAGCGTAACTATAACAGCGTAACTAAGAGAGACAGGTCATAAGGAAAGGTAGCTTTTTCGGCTTAGAACTCTCCCCCTGCGGATCGGGCTTGGCTGGCCTGCCTCCCTCTACTTTGTTATGTATTATTAGTCTAACAATTATGAAGAGAAGCAGGTGGGCCAGTTAGGTGAACACTGCAACTCCTCACTCCCTAACTATAAGCTTTATCAAATAGAAGAGTTTTAAGTTCATTCTTGAAAGCGATTACAGTTTCTGCCCCCCGAACCCAGATCGGGAGCTGGTTCCATAGGAGAGGAGCCTGATAACTGAAGGCTCTGGCTCCCATTCTACTTTTTAGAGACTCTAGGTACCACCAGTAACTCTGCATTCTGGGAGCGCAGTGCTCTAGTGGGACAATAAGGTATTAGGAGCTCTTCTAGATATGATGGTGCTAGACCATTTAGAGCTTTGTAGGTCAATAGAAGGATTTTAAACTCAATCCTGGATTCAACAGGAAGCCAGTGCAGAGAAGCTAATACAGGAGAAATATGATCTCTTCTCTTAGTTCTTGTGAGAACACGCTGCAGCATTCTGGATCAGCTGGAGAGTCTTAAGGGACTTATTTGAGCAACCTGACAGTAGGGAGTTACAATAGTCCAGCCTGGAAGTAACAAATGCATGCACTAGTTTTTCAGCGTCGTTTTGAGACAGGATATTCCTAATTTTGGCAATGTTACGAAGATGAAAAAAGGCTGTTCTTGAGGTTTGTTGTAGATTGGCATTAAAGGATATATCCTGATCAAAAATAACTCCTAAATTTCTGACAGTAGTGCTGGAGGCCAGGGCAATACCATCCAGAGTAGCTATATCTTTAGATAATGAGGTTCTGAGGTGTTTAGGTCCCAGTACAATAACTTCAGTTTTGTTAGGGTTTAACATCAGAAAATTATAGGTCATCCAGGATTTTATATCTTTAATGCACGTTTGAAATTTAGCTAGCTGACTGGTTTCGTCCGGTTTGATTGACAAGTATAATTGGGTGTCATCCGCATAACAGTGAAAGTTAATTGAGTGTTTCCTAATAATATTGCCTAGAGGAAGCATATATAAGGAGAATAGAATTGGTCCAAGCACTGAGCCTTGAGGAACCCCATGGCTAACTTTAGCGTGCTTGGAGGATTTATCATTAACATTAACAAATTGAGATCGATCAGAGAAATAGGACTTAAACCAGCTTAGAGCAATTCCTTTAATGCCAATTAAGTGTTCCAATCTCTGTAACAGGATTGAATGGTCAATAGTGTCAAATGCAGCACTAAGATCTAGTAAAACAAGAATGGAGACAAGTCCTTTGTCTGCAGCAGTTAAAAGGTCGTTAGTAATTTTCACCAGTGCCGTCTCTGTGCTATGATGCTTTCTAAATCCTGATTGAAAGTCATCAAATAAACTATTGCTATGTAGAAAATCACATAACTGATTAGCAACCACCTTCTCAAGGATCTTGGAGAGAAAGGGAAGGTTAGATATAGGTCTATAGTTTGCTAAGACCTCAGGATCGAGGGTGGGTTTTTTTTTTTTTTTTTTTATCACAGCTACTTTAAATGACTGCGGTACATAACCTGTTAATAAGGACATATTGATCATATCTAGTAATGAAGTGTATACCACGGGTAACGCTTCTTTAAGTAGCCTCGTTGGGATGGGGTCTAAGAGACAGGTAGATGGCTTTGCTGAGGATATCTTTAATATTAATTGTTGAAGGTCTATAGGATAAAAGCAGTCTAAGTATATGTCGAGACTAGTCGTTATTTCTAGCGACTCTGCGTTTAAAGGTGAACCGTTAGAGGTTGAAGGCAAAAGGTGATGAATTTTATCTCTAATTGTTGTAATTTTATCATTAAAGAAGTTCATGAAGTCATCACTACTCAGAGCTAGAGGAATAGATGGCTCAGTAGAGCTGTGACTATCTGTCAGCCTGGCTACAGTGCTGAAAAAGAAACCTTGGGTTGTTCTTGTTTTCTTCTATTAGTGATGAGTAATAGTCTGATCTGGCCTTTCTTAGGGCCTTCCTATAGGTTTTCAGACTTTCTTGCCAATCGAAACGGGATTCTTCCACTTTGGTGGAATGCCACTTACATTCGAGGTTTCGCGAGATTTGTTTTAATTTGCGGGTTTGGGAGTTATACCAAGGTGCTAATTTCCTTTGCTTCATCATCTTCTTTTTCAGGGGAGCAACAGAGTCTAAGGTCGTCCGTAGGCAAGTCGTAGCACCGTCTACAAATGTATCAATTTGAGAGGGACTGAGGTTAACATAGAGGTCCTCGGTTATGTTAAGGCATGACATAGAGTCGAATGCTGTTGGAATATCTTCTTTAAATTTAGCTATAGCACTGTCAGATAGGCATCTGGTGTAGAAGCTTTTATCTAATTTAATATAGTCAGGTAGTAAGAATTCGAAAGTGATTAAAGAATGATCTGACAATACCGAATTCTCTGGAAAATATTATTAAATCCTCAATTTCAATACCATATGCCAGCACAAGGTCGGGGTGTGGTTGAAACAGTGCGTCGCCTTGTGCACACTCTGACTGAAACCGATTGAATCCAGTAATGAGTTGAAAGCAGTACTAAGGCTATCATTGTCAACATCCACATGGATATTAAAATCACCTACAATAAGTACTTGGTCTGATTTAAGGACTAAACATGATAAAAACTCTGAGAATTCAGATAAAAATTCAGAATACGGACCTGGAGCCCTGTAAATAATAACAAATATAATTGGCTGTAATGTTTTCCATTTTGGATGTTGAAGATTAAGAACAAGACTTTCAAAGGAGTTATAATTTAATTTAGGTTTAGGAGTAATTAACAGGCTTGCATCAAAGATGGCTGCAACTCCCCCTCCTCGGCCTGAGCCTCTAGGAATTTGAGTATTAATATGACTGGGAGGAGTGGCTTCATTTAGACTGACATAGTCTTCATGGCCCAGCCAGGTTTCAGTAAGACAAAATAAATCAATGTTGTTATCTGATATCAACTCGTTAACCAATAATGCTTTAGAAGACAGAGATCTAATATTTAATAGTCCACATCTAATTTTCTTATTTTGTTCTATCGTTGCAGTCGTTTTAATTCCAATTAGGTTGTTAAGTATAAGCGCATCTTTTGTTTACCTTTGATTTAACCGATCTGAGTCGGGGAACAGACACCGTGCTTATTAGACTATGAGTGGGTGACTGCTCCAACGGAAGCACAGGGGGGTGTATTGCACTGCACCCCTGATTACTAATATCAAACTTGGGTTGTCATGGTTTATGTCTGATAAACTCGGTCAGATTTTTTGATATGAGAGCGGCTCCGTCCCAGGTGGGATGAATGCCGTCTCTCTCCATCAGACCAGGCTTTCCCCAGAACGCCCCCCAGTTATTCACATAGCCCACATCGTTAGCTGGGCACCACCCCGACAACCAGCGGTGGAAGGATGACGTACACCTGTACATTATTAAAGGTTTACAGAGTTTTTGAGATTCTGTGTCCCCTAGGTAAAATAAAGTCGAACCACCTTTAGTTTAACTGTCTACGCACTACATTTGAACTATCCCAACCGTTCATTGAAAGTAGAAACGATGGAATTGTTTTATCAGTTTGCAGCTCTTTTCAGACGAGAAGTCTGACGTTTCACTGCAGGTTTTACACTCCATCGGAGCTCTACTGATGATTCTGGTGGGGAATAACACTGCTGGGCAGACATCCAGTGTTTATTTCAAGCCAAATCTCTCTACTTCTTTTGTAGCGATTTGAATTTTGAAGTAAGAAATCTGGCATGTAATTCCCAGTGAGATCTGTAGTACGGTTTATTATTCTTTGATCAGACCGTTGCAGATGCAATTCAGAATGAAGCCCAGACATGTGCTTGTGTTTGGACAGTGTTAAACATTTCAGAAGTAAAGTAAAAGGTTTTATAGAAACTCTGTATAGGCGCTAGTATCAGGTACCTTTCAGCCCTACCAGCTCCATATACTCAGAGTCATACAGAGTCATGGCTCCAAACCTTGTTGGCAGTAATGGATGTTTTCAGGGGCGAGCCGCTGAGCATTTAGATTTTTCCATAATTGATGAACAGAAAGAGCAAGCTTCTCCTTAACGTTGTACGACATTTTAACGAAACGTTGGTGCCCTTTTCCCCTCAATCCCCTTCCGATTCTGTTGTTAATTATTTGGCAGTACATTTATTTAATTTTTTTTCCCTCAAGGAGGAAGTTGAAAGTTTCTTATTGCTCTCTCAGATAGGCTGCAACGTCTTTTTTAAATGACAAAGATAAATTCAGTTTCCCTCTGTGTGGTTGTCTCTTTGCTATTTGATTGATTTTTTTTTTCATATTCCACTTCCCCTTTTTCACACTTCTGCTGTTACGTCTTATTTAACTCACTTGCGATTTTGTGTTTCTCTCTCTCTCCCCAGGTGGCAATTAAGATAATAGACAAGACGCAGCTGAACCCAAACAGCCTTCAGAAGGTAATTTACCTGCCTTCTCTCTCACGCTGTCACGTTGTACTCTCACTCTGTGGCAGAATTCATTTACAAATTCATGAAGCACAACAGATTGGGTATTAATTGTGTAAACGGGGAGCAGGGCATGCTGGGACTTAGCATGTATTCTCCATATAGAGTTAAGAGCGTTTATTATTTAAGTGCGATGCTTTTGCAGTGGAGGAGATGATTCGGCTCTACATGGACTAGTTTTAAATGAAAACGTTGGACTGTAAAGCTCCTTTTTTTTTTTTTTTTTTTAATCTAACCTGAGGCTGTAAAAGAAGTTTATCTCAGTCTGTGGTGGAAAAAGTACTTTCACTCCCTTCGGGCAGGATCCTCTGTAATTTTTTTTTTTCCATTTTGGTTTGTTCTGGAAGTTTCTGGGTGTCAACCTCCTAGAAAAACCTAGCGACCAGGTGCCAGATCGTAAGCGCGCATCCAAGAGGAAGCTACGGAAAAGGCAGACACAGCGCTGAAAAACGCAAATATAGGAAGGCGGAACACCAAGCTCGTTCCAAAACAAGAGTGGGTTTGTCACTTAGTGGACCTGTGGTCCGCTCAGTAGGGTTTGTCACGTAGTGGACCTGTGGTCTGCTCCGTAGGGTTTGTCACGTAGTGGACCCGTGGTCCGCTCCGTAGGGTTTGTCACGTAGTGGACCCGTGGTACGCTCCGTAGGATTTGTCACGTAGTGGACCCGTGGTACGCTCCGTAGGATTTGTCACGTAGTGGACCCGTGGTACGCTCCGTAGGGTTTGTCACGTAGTGGACCCGTGGTACGCTCCGTAGGGTTTCTCGCGTAGTGGACCCGTGCTCCGCTCCGTAGGATTTGTCACGTAGTGGACCCGTGGTACGCTCCGTAGGGTTTGTCACGTAGTGGACCCGTGGTACGCTCCGTAGGGTTTGTCACGTAGTGGACCCGTGGTACGCTCCGTAGGGTTTGTCACGTAGTGGACCCGTGGTACGCTCCGTAGGATTTGTCACGTAGTGGACCCGTGGTACGCTCCGTAGGATTTGTCACGTAGTGGACCCGTGGTACGCTCCTGGACCCGTGGTACGCTCCGTAGGGTTTGTCACGTAGTGGACCCGTGGTACGCTCCATAGGATTTGTCACGTAGTGGACCCGTGAAATGCGCTCCATAGGATTTGTCACGTGGTGGACCCGTGAAATGCGCTCCGTGGGGTTTGTCACGTAGTGGACCCGTGGTACGCTCCGTAGGGTTTGTCACGTAGTGGACCCGTGGTACGCTCCGTAGGGTTTGTCACGTAGTGGACCCGTGCACTAACATGTGCAAGTGGCACGGTGACTAGCCAATGAAACATGATCATTACAGCATTTCAAGCTCTAAATCAAACACAACTAAGCCACGCAGTTAACGGACGAGGCACAGTGCTCCACAAAATAAACCAAATATTGCATACTTATTGCGACACTTTCGATATATTGCAATAACTATATTGAGTCGATATATCTTGCACCCCTAGATATAATATTGCACAACGTGATATTGCGATTACGATATTGAGTCGAAATATTTTGCACCCCTAGTAGAAATACTCTGTTACAAGTAAAAGTCCTGCATTCTAAATCTTAAGTAAAAGTACAAAACCATTTGCATCAAAATATACTTAAAGTACCTAAAGTAAAAGAACTCACTACGCAGAATGACCTTTTTCAGAATAATACAGATTACATTATTGGATTATAATTTTGTTGCAGCTGGTAAAGGTGGGGCTAATTTTAATTATTTGATGTACTGCTGGGTAGCTTAATCTATAATACCTCCATAATTTATCAGTTGATGTATATGTTTTAGGCTGCACGATATGAGGAAAATATCTAATTGCGATTACTTTGACTGATATTGCAATTGCGATATGATTCATGATATTGGAGGGAATGATCAATTTTGTATCATTCTCATTTTCATTGAAAAATCTTAAAATGAAAAATATTAGTGTGATTTTTGTGAGGACTTAGTCTGTAGGATAGGATTTGTCGGCCCAGAACTTCTCTGCAGCACCACAATACTTCATTCAGAATGGTTAGACACATACTTTGCCTTTAACAGATATTGCGCCCCACCTGCGATTTGGATATTGCACTAGTCCATATTGTGATTTTGATAAATTTGCAATTAATTGTGCTGCCCTAATATGTTGTATTATTAATCCGATTTTCTAAAGTAACTAAAGTTGTTAAATTAATGTAGTAAAGTAAAAAAAAAAAAAAGTTCATCATATCCCTCTAAGATGTACTGGTAGCATAAAATGTTAGCCTGACAATCCAGATCCACATCCAGATGTTGGGTCTGGGAACTCACCATTGGCTGGGCTCAATCCAGGGGCGGGATAAACGGTCTTTCAAATATCCTCTGCACGCAATAGGATAGCACTACAACCAGGCAGAGCAACAAAGAAGGTAGCGGAGCTAGTTGATTTTTAAGAATGACTTCAGTGCCGTTCTTTTCTCAAAGAAAAGCTGAACTCCAAGTCTTCTAGAGTCGCGTCCAAAGCCGATTCGAAAGACTGTTGTTCGCCGCCGCCGCCGGCAGCAGCCATAAGCCCGCCCACCTCAGAATTGTAATTAAGTTAAGTAGTTCAATTCTGTTTTGCCAATTCAAAAATTATATATTTTTATAAGTATTTTGTCTGCCTTTAAAATTTTTCCAAGATTTAGATTTGTTTTTATTTGAACACCTTTTTCTGGAAACTCTTTACCATATTAACCGTTCAAGAGAAACTGAATTTTTTTGTTTGTTTTTACCCAGTGAAAAGCAGTTAGACCTGACAGTTGAAGTGAGAACGAGCTGCCCATAACTCTGTTCCTCTTTTGTGTGTGTGTGTGTGTGTGTGTGTGTGTGTGTGTGTGTGTGTGTGTGTGTGTGTGTGTGTGTGTGTGTGTGTGTGTGTGTGTGTGTGTGTGTGTGTGTGTGTGTGTGTGTGTGTGTGTGTGTGTGTGTGTGTGTGTGTGTGTGTGTGTGTGTGTGTGTGTACACTCATGGCGATCTGTGTGCGCGTGCGTGGTTGTTTTGATCCGTGCCGCTGTCGATTTTGGCTCTGTCTCTCGGGCCTGGAAGTGGTTTCGGGGAAGTCAGAGCGATATCGACTCTGCAGCTCCGGAGGCTTTCGTGCCCATCAGACAGAGATAAGGGGACGGGGGGCCGAGCGTGGCGGCGGCGGCTGCTGCTGTGTTAGGTGTTGATGGTCGGCCCAGGCCCTCCTCTCCCTCGTCCCTCTCGGCGATCGGCTAGTGGTTTTCCATCAGTTTTTCCAAAGCTCTCATTGATTCTGGCCTTTGTATCCTCAGAGGCCCGGGCCCTTTGCCGTTGGCTGTGACACGCCGCTGACAGAAAAACACTGAGTCATGACGCTGCTGTCCACGGAAACGCAATGCGCCAGGCTTTTGTCTGCCGTCCTTGTTGTTTTTAGGTAACTGCTTTGTCACGGTCCAGGAAAAAAAAAAAACTTTTAGGAATTTGTCGGGTTATCTTTCAGCCACTCGCCAGGGACTGAGATTTCTTTTCATGTTTATTTTAAGGAACTGGAACACACTTGAAAAAAAGAGACTTTTTAGTATAGTTTTTCATGATTGGCACTTTAAATGTTTCCACTCCTGTCACATGTTTCCATTTATAGGCTCACTTTCTGTGTTCCTTCTTTTTCTTTTTTTTTTCTTTTTTTGGTTGATGAGTTTAATATTCCGAGTTGAAGGAAATCCTGAGATGGATTAGATTTTAAGGGTATGTAGCTCAGGCGTTGAGGCAGAGTTTAGAGGGATATGATCCGGTGTTTATTTTGCTCTGCTCTCCTCTTTCCTCTGAGCCTGGGCTTGCATCAGAGCCTCGGCTGCTGCGTCCTGACCTCTTATGTAACTGGAAGAATTGGCGAGAGGCTGATAGCGGGGGATATCGTCTCTGAAGCCTAAATGTTTATTTTCAGCCTCTGTTCTTAATAGTTTGGAGGAGCTGAGTCGACGTTCACATCTGTCACTAGCTCCTGGCACACTGCTCTCAGCTCCCACTCTGTTCTTCTTCTTCCCCTCCTCTCTTCCTAATTCAACCTGTCCAGGTCAAAGGTCAGGGAGGGAGCAGGACACTTGGAGGGCTTGATTAAATGTAACCCTAACCCGAAATGTTGGTTAGTGAAAACTGGCATCAGATTCTTAGTCTTGTTTACTTACCATTTTATTTATAGTTTTTATTATAGTATAGTTATATATTCTGGTTTTAATCATCTTTTTTTACTATTTCCAGATTTTGTACAGTTTGACTGCTTCAATGTGGCCACTAACAACATTTTCAGTATTTTCTTTTGAAATGCTGTAAAGTTTGACTTTTTCAGGCCTCTAAAAATGATTTCAAATGAAACAATCGCGTACATTTAGTTTTTAATTGAACTGCAACTGAAATCGTAATACAACCAGGGATGAGAAGTAACCAGTAGACATGGCTTCATATTAAAGACCCACACAAAGCAAAGAAAAGTTAGGATCCGCTGGACTAAATTGGCCTGGAATTAGTGCTGTAACAACCAAATTTTGCTGTACAATTTACTGTCTCAGAAAAAATTATTAACAATATAATGGTCTCTTTCAGTCAAATTTAAAAACATGTATTTGTTTTGTATTACTTTTGTAAACAAATTACAATTTTGAATGAATCCCAGAATACATCTTTTGGTTATATCACTGTTATGTGACCCAGATATCGTCATATCCCAGGTACATGGCATATGAAGTAAACTACGCCTCTTTATTATCATAAAACATGGAATTTTTTTGTCTTAAATAAACCTAAAACTGACAATTACCATCAACAGTGATACCCCTTAGGACCAAAGAATTGGCGCTTATGTCAAAAAATTGCGATTAGATAATTATGTAATAGTTGTTACAGGCCTATCTGACAAGAAAGATTTCGAAAACTCCTAACTTGTTGCTAAAGTTTGTTGTTCTGTCGAAGTGTGCCGGCCGATCCCAAGCAGCCTTCTCTTCATCTGTGGCCTCGTAACTTTAGAAGTCTGAGACCAGCCGCTTTTCTGTAAGGGCTCCTGATCTCAGTCTGATTGGAGCAGTTGATTTGAACCAGAGTGTGTATTCCCTCAGGTTAATTTGTGTGTCCAGATGGGAACAATAACATTGGAGCATTTGAGAGACCAAATAACGGCACTGAGACGTCTCTCTTGTTCAGGACGCTGAGCTTAACAGAAAACTGCAGTCTGGGTATTTTTTTCTCTTGCCTGAGATAAACGCTTGGAGCAAAAGAAGTTGCACAGACGTGCATCGTTCTTAGCTGATGTTGCTGTAATCTCATTTGTTGTGACTCGCCTTTAACTCCCTGACCTGGTGTGATGAAAGTTTACCAGAAACATGCAGTAGATGATCAAAATCCGCAGGATTTTTGTTTACGAGCCTCTGACAAGTTGTAATTTTTGCAACCTAAACAGGAAAATGCCGTTTTCCCCTATTGTTTGGACTGAAACAAGGCGACTGAAAGGTGTGATTTCACCCTCCGAACTGTGTGTCCTTTGTCCTGAAGGTGCTTTGTCTGGATCACGAGAGCGATTGTGTAATCGGGACAGCTTGATTGCATCATCGCGGTGGTATGGCTGGATCACCAGCAGGTTTACCTTGTTACGTCCATTATGTGGTGAAGCATTGCGTGTTTTTTCCACTAATTCTGTTAACATGCCTGACAAAGTATTTCCATGTACACGTCTTTAAACCTACCCAGGTGTCAAAAGGACTGTTTTTGCTCTGCAGGACATTACAGACCGTGTCAGTAACAAAGTATTAATATGCTAGTCTCAGACTGACAACCTAACCACACAAAACCTATATCTGTTCTCTCTAGTTAATCAGCAAAAATAAAGTTCCTCTTCTTTCTGTAACCACAGAAAACCAGCTGAGATTTATTCCTCTTTAGTGCTCACACAGTACTACAGTATTACAGAGTATTTTCAGTATAATGATGTGCAGATCGGCGTTACAGGCAGAGTGTAATGACAGTGAGGAGAGACCTTAGGCTCTTCTTTTTCTTTTCCTACTCCTCATCATCAGCAGCCAGACTTGTCCTGGTACAGTTTGTGGACCAAACCCTGGCAGTCACCTATCAGGACGTCCCAGCTTTGGGTGATTTTTGGACAGAGCCACGGCGCCGCTGCAATATAGTCTCGGGAAGGAACTTGTTTTGGTGGAACATGTGTACGTTCAAAGGTTGTTTTAGTTGTGCAACAGAAAACTCCGATTGGACAGATAGTCTAGCTAGCTGTCTGGATTTACCCTGCAGAGATCTGAGGAGCAGTTAACCATAGTCCTCACAAATCCACCGGAGTTTAGAACGCCAACACAAAAAGAGGAAGGGGACGGACATCCGGCCGAAATGAGGGACATCCGGTGGATCCTTCGTCAGCACCGAAACTATTCCCTAAATTAATCGTCGTCAACATAGACTATATGCACAGCAGTTACAGCGAAGCAGTCCTTGGCGAAGAAATTCTTAGATCTCAGGCTCCCTCCAACAATGTTCTTACAAAATATGTATAAAAATAAAGAAATTGGCTAAATGTAGGATTAGAATTTAAAGTAAAATCTAATATTGTGGTTGGTAGGCAGTGTTACAAATAATAGTTAAATGTAAATGTGTGATAGGAAAGTGTTTTGTAGAAAGGTATGCACATACATATATATATGCAAACAATTTTATTATCTGACTAAAATGTTAACCGTAAATTTATAAAAGATTTCATAGTACTGCTGAAACATTCCCATTGAACAACTGTGACACCTTTTTTAATAATTAATCTAATGTCAGTCATTTGGTGGTTAACTCTTTAAAACTGGTTTTGGGTGTTTTTAATTAATGGGACAATTTGTTTGAATGTTTTTTTTCAAACAAAATGAATATTTTGAACCCTTTGAGCTCCGATATCTTTGCAAATGCATGTTCCGCCGTATGTATTTGCTGGTTTGGTTGTCTGTTTTCTGGCTGCACAGCCTCACAACTTGCCCACACTGTGGCTACTCCTGCCCCATGAAACATTGATGCCTTTTTATATTTTTATGGAAGGGAAGAGGGCGAGGTGTAGTTAACAGCCGATCAATAATAAATAGCACTCGAGTTCCTTTTTGTGCCTCGTACAACGGAAGACTGAAAAGCACTTTTGGCCGTTACAAATCTGCTTGTCTGGTGGCTCTGAGTGCTGATTGGGGGAGGGGGGGAGGAGAGCGTGTGTTGACTGAGTGTCTTGTTATTAGTGCAGAGGCGGGAGATGTGAGGGTGCATGTTTAGCTTCATTCAGATCCTCTGAGGCCGGATCAAACCGACTCTGTGCCGCTGCACGGAATCCTGTTGCGATTGTGTTTGGGCGCTGACAAAACGATCCCATTTCCTTGTGCAGCGTGTTGACGTTGGCACAGCACAAGGACCAGTGTTTGGGTTTGTGAACTCATGATCTCTTGTTTTAAAAACAGCAGTGTTGATGGAAGAACCGGATTACGGGTTTCCTTGTCACCAGCGATGGGACACAAACCATGTTCTCCCGTCTCTCCACTGGCCACCTGTCAAATATAGCTTTCACTCCAAGATTCTCGCAGATTAACACACACAGAGCTTTGCACGGTAACCCCGATGCTCCTCCTGGGCGCGCCTGCGCTACGTTCCGCTTTTGTTTCCGTCCTCCGCCACGCGCCGTACCGCACCGGGAGCGTCTCAGAAGCGGAGCGTCTTGCTGCCCGACTCGCAGATTTTATTGTCTCTACTCTACAGAACAATCGCATGTTTATTAAGCTAGTATCTACCCTCCATTCCCAGCACTCCTACTTCAACCCCATGCCATCTCTTTTCTGGCGTTGTCCTTATGGAAAAGATCAGTGATGTCATATTAGGTTTTTCAACCTCCAAGATGGATCTTTTAGCGGCTGGTGGAATATCAAACAATGACTTGAATGGCCGCGACTGCTCACGGGGCGGCCCCGCGTGCCAGGAACGCAGCGCAGACGCGCCCGGTGGAAGTTAGGGTTGAGTCACCTGCACACGTGGCCGACCTTCTGGAACCTTATGTGACAGCGCAGCCTCTAAGGTCTAACCTGTCCGATCTGCTAACTGTTCCTGGCGCCCGTCTAAGGACCCGGGGTGGCCGATCCTTGGAGCGCTCTGCATCCTCCGACACGATCTGCTGTCTCTGCTGACTCTTTCAGACATCCGTTAAAGACCTACTTTTTTAAACGGGTGTTTGGTTGACCTGTCTGCACTTTCTTATCATTTTTTTTATGTAGGCCTATTACTTTGTGATTTAAATTGTGCACTGCATTTTAATATCTATCATAATGTATGCTTTATGTAAAGCACTTTGTGATTTTTTTTTTTTTTTTTTTTTATCTGTATCTGTGGAAAGTGCATTTTATAGATATTTGTTATATGCTTTTTCCCTGTGGTATATTAGTACAGTTTGATAGGTTTGGTATGTGTGCATGCAGACGTTTGAATGTATCTTATCTATTCTAAGGACTTTCTAGAGACCAGTCAGTTTAAGATGATATGGTCTCACAGTAAAACCTAGCTTAGAATGGGCACAACTTTCACATAGAGGAATTGGAGCCAGGAATGTGAGAATCTATTAGGAGCACGTGCCATAAAAGGTGTAGTTTAAGAGTAAACTGTTCCAACTGAAATAGATGTCTCATGCTGTGTAAGCACAAAAAGTGTTTAAAAGGTATTCATTCTGATGTACATGTGGTTCATCCTTGGGCAGACGTGTCTGTATGCTCATGGTTGTTCCAGTGTCATGAAAGTTTGTTCACTGTTTGAATAAAGCTGCACTTGATTTGTAATCCTCGGACTGGTTGTCATCTTTGAGGTCTCCCAACATCATTTCTGAATCATCACCCGATATCACAGTTTGACACACTGAAAATAGTCTTTTAATCTTGAAACCCCCAGAGTGAACTATAACCTTTCTTTTTCTCTCTTCCATTTCAGCTCTTCAGAGAAGTTAGAATAATGAAGATTTTGAATCATCCCAATATAGGTAAGTGCGTCATACACTGCATAAACGCAGTATATTAGCACTAGTTTTGAGACTTGGATATGATTTAAATATGAAGACTTAGATATAAGTAATGTAGGAGAAATGTGTGGTGTACTAGTTGAGAAGTTCCACACATGGAAGTTCAGACATTTAAAAAATATTGTTGTGCAGTGAAGATCAACATGCTGCCAGCGTGGATTTCATCAGCTGGCTTTATCTTTAGAAGCAGTTTTACACCGCGTATTCTTTCAAATCCAACAATCCTGGCAAAAGTGAACGTTTTTGTAAATATGACAGCCATCCAAAGTATGAGCAAAGCTTAAACACTGCAGCCTATGCCAAAAAAAAAAAATGTATGTAAAATTGAAACGTTTGATGAATCATCTGGGACATTATATTGTGTACCATTGTACACAATTGCTATGACTAAAACTGGAAGGTTATTCTCTATTTTTTGTTTTGGGATTAGAAAATGATCGATTTTTAAACAGTCTGTCTGGAGCAGCACAAACTTTAGCATCGTGCAGCCGGCTGCCAGAGCAAATGCCGATTAACGCCAAACCACAGCAGCACCGAGAAGCCAATAACACAAAAAAGCTCAGCAGTGATGAGAAATTGCATCATGGGATGTTTAGGGTTTGGTACAGAAAATTTAAAGTCTGTTACCAATTTCTTAAGGCAAGACAACAAGAATAAATTAAGGTTATTAATAATATGCAGAATAAGCAGAAGACTAACAATAACAAGATGTTTTTAAAGAAAGAGACCAAAAAAAGAGACTTTTAAAGCAAATACAATTGCAGTAAATTAACAGTAGATAATTGACATCCATGGTTTGATTGCGACTGCGGACCTTTCTTTTTTTTTTTTTTTTTTTTTTTTCTCCTTTGACTGTCATTGTTCAACTGTCCACAAAGGCAAACGTGTCGGAAAATAATCTTGAATTAAATAAATTAATACATAAAAAAAGTACTGGGGTTTAGGTTGAACTATAGAAAGTTTCTAGGTTAAAGCACATTTTCTTTCAAAAGTTGTAACAAAGAGAAGCGGCAATCCTCACATTGAAGAAGCTGGATTCAGGAAACTTTTGGCTTCTTTTTATCAAAAAACAAACTCAATCCATTATTTGATGACGCCACTAATCATTTCAGCTGTAGTGGTGTTCACAAGGACCGGTGACACGCCTCCAAAAAGTCTCATCAAGGCTCCCAAAAGTGTTTTTCTCTCATTGTACATGAACTGAAGTACACACACGCATACACATACATGCGCGCGCATGTATGCGCACACACACACACACACACACACACACACACACACACACACACACACACACACACACACACACACACACACACACAGAGAGAGAGAGAGCTTGCACATCAGACAAGCCTGCCCTAATGTGTTTGGTTTTGGAGACGCGTTTCCCCGCTAATTCCTTTAATTTCCTTTCACTGCGCTCCATGATTTCCTCTGCAGAAATGTGATTATAATTACCAGGGTGATAGTAAACACTCAGCAGCCAACACTCGCCATCTCTCCCTCATTGTCTTCCATCCCACCTTGTCTATATTTAGCAGTGCAGCCCTCAGCCGCTCATCACACTTCCCTCTTTTATACCTTCGAGCTGAACACACTGCAGCTTTTGTACTGTACAGTAAATATTGAGTGTTGCTAAGCTTGGCTTGATGCTGTTCTTACATGATCACCACACACACACACACACACGCAGAGCCACGTCACTTCACCTTCTCTTTTCTCTCTAGGTGCCTGTTTGGAAACATGTTTGCCGTTTGTGCCCATACATACGTTACCATCTCTGTCTGAATCTCCTCCATCTTTAGGAATTAATTTTAATTTATAATTTCCGCTCTTTCTTCTTCTCTCTCTCCCTCCATTTAGTCAAGCTCTTTGAAGTGATTGAGACGGAGAGGACGCTCTACCTGGTGATGGAGTACGCCAGTGGAGGTGAGACAGAAATACCATTGTCAAGATCTCGTTGCTGCACACTAAACTCCACCGTGTCTGACTAAGAAATGCGCACACGCAGCTGGTGTACAGAAGACCAGATATAGTCGATAGAAATCTGTACGCAGTGTGCTGCTCCCAGACGTCATGAGGATGATTTATTAACACCAGAGTGTGATATATGTGTGCGTTTAATAATTCATACACACTGGGAGCTGCATATAGTCTGCAGGCTCTGCTTCTACCTGAAAGGACAAATGTAGAAGACCATAAATCGGAGTGGTGTTTACAGTATGCTTGAGCGTAAAGAGATGTCTCGTGCCATTGATGTTCAAGTTGAGGTTACTTACAGAACATATGTACATGAAGGTAAGTCCAGAACATGAAACATGAAATCAGCATCTTTACAACAAAATATTAGTTCAGTATAACGCTTTATTTTAAGTGTCCATTGTTTCCTCATTTTTTTTCTATAATGTTTACTGGTGAGGATGTAATTTGGTCCTAATTTGGCAATTATTTGGAAGTGTATCGACTGAACACTAAGTGCAATTTTGAACTAAAGAAGCTGATGTACCGGGCATGAATTTGCATTCTTCTTTTGCAGAGGAACATACGGACCCATAAAGTAATGCGTAAGCAAACACAGTTTCTGGAAATGTGTGACACTTTCAAGCTGCTCCCTGAAGGTTGGAACATGGAAAGAGACGGTGACATAAGTCAATGCAGAGACCCAAATAGGTCCACTGGAAACACAGAGCAGGAAACTAATGCTGGTGGACTCCCATCAGCTCCACGGATTTCTACATGTCTGAAACCAACACGTCGACTTTATCAACATCTATATTTTTTTAAGTTTACTTGTTCAGCCTCAACCAGATTATGAGCGCGCTTCGGCCACTTGGTGGAGATTCTCCTCCTCTGTAGCCCCACATAACGCATAACTGGCTGTACCTGAGTCTCTGTTTTAGGGATGACTCTGTCAGGGTAAATTATAGGGATGCACTGATACCACTTTATTTTTTTTTTTAAGACCAAGATGTTAGCATGTAGCTCAAAGCCCCACTGTGCCTAAGTTTGTGGTTTTTAACTTTTAAACTTAAGTTTCAGCAGACCTCTATTCAGGGCCATGTTAGTAGTTCAGTAAATGGTACAGGATCAGGGCTAATTGCATTGAAACAGGCAATCTTTGAGGCAACTCTGTGGCGCAATATGGCTCAAGAAGTTGCCTCAGCATTATTGAATTCTACAGGAAGGTTGTGCTGCCAGAAAATGTTTTAAACATTTCAATTCCCATTCATACGTGAACCAAATTTCTAGTTTTTCTCTTTACATGTGTGTTTTTTAACGGCACTGTCATTTCTAAAGCAAGGCTACAATTTCTTTCCTGCTTATCCGGTTCTCTTCCCTAATTTCAACCCCCATGAACCGTACACGCTGTGCCCTTTAGCTCTGACATGCAAAGTGTTAGCTGCCACATTCTGTCTTTAGCAGTTGAGTCAGAGAGAAGCGACGAATTGTTGTTTTTCTAGACCTCTGAAGTGCACAAAACGTACACTCTGACCGCCTCTGCAGGTCAGCGGCGAGAGTGGGAGTGTTTCGAGGTTTCAGGAAAAGTGGGGGGAGGTGTTTTTGTTGCTTGTTTTTTTTTTTTTTTTTTTTTTTTTAGTTCCTCTTTTTTTTTTCCGCCTCGGTATGGACACACGGCAGCCACTCAAGTTTAATTAGCACACAAGCAAGCGTAGTCATGTTTTGGCTGGAAGTGTGGGCCGAGGGAAGGGTCTGCTGCCTGGGCAGAGATGGGCAGCAGCTTTGTGCCTCCAGGAGGGGCTCAGTGTTTAGAAGGCAGCACCGAGCTCGCCCTCAATATGGTCAACAAACACCCTGGAACCATGCACATGGGCGAGGGCCAGCTGCTCCAGAAAAGTTCATTGTGAAGTTATTTGTATCTGCTTATTCGTATAAGTTGAAAGTCACTTTTTGTTTCTCTCCGTCGTTTTCTTTCTGTCTTTTGCTGTCTTTTTCTAATTCCTTCTGTGTCTCTCTCTGTCTCTCTTCTGCAGGAGAGGTCTTTGACTACCTCGTTGCACATGGACGAATGAAGGAAAAAGAGGCCAGGGCTAAATTTAGACAGGTACCCAGCTTTCTCCCCCTGCAGTGTTCTGGTTTCACACCTCTTCTCCCGGCTCTGCCTCAGACAGGTCGCCGTCTTCTGTCCTCATTCTGGGACAGAAGGGTCTCTTGTTGTCTCAAAGGCTGATGAGAAACGTCCAGACCTGCTTCTTTCCCCATCACTCACCTCTCAATGACTCGCACACACACGGTGCAAAGGCATCGACTCTTGTTTGACAATAAGAAACTTTACTATTCTGCGTTCAAAAGAAGGTTTAGAAGTTCCAGAGACATCAAAAACCTGCAAATCAAGAGATTTCTTAATACATTTCTGTAGCTGTAAGTTCAGTCTGTATATTGACGACGTTTCATTAACGGGGTAGTTCCGGTGCCGGCGGAGGTTTCGCCGGATGTCCCTCACCTTCTGCTTTCTTTGTTATTCCAGAGCTCGCCGCCCTACATGCACCAAAACAAGTTCCTTCCCGAGGCTATTTTGCAGAGGCACCGTACCTCTATCCGGCGCTTGCCGCCGCCCACGACGATTGTGATTGGTTTAAAGAAATGCCAATAAACCAGAGCACGTTTTTCTCCCATTCAGGAATGCTGACCCTCCTCCGCAGCACTGTGGAGGAAGGTCAAGCAATGCGAGACTACTGTCAGTTAGTCAAGCAACAGAAAATGTATCGGCAAAAATTGTCAAGTGAAAATGCATTTGTTAGATTCAGCTTTTCAAATGTGAAGACTTGCTTTTCTCTGTTTTGTATTATTGTAAATTCAATTTATTTTGGTTTTGAACGGTTTAGTAATTTGAAGTCCTTACTATGGGCTCTCGGAACCTTTTTATAGCAGTTTGTATACTAAACAGTCAAAGGAATAATTCATCATTCTGAGACACCAAATTTGCAAATCGAAAGCCTCACAGCCTTTCTGTACAATTAGTGCAGGCTGTTATCTGGACTGTGATGAGCGATACATGTTATGCACAGAGAAAGCCAGTTCTCTCACCCTCCTGGTGTCTTCAGCCCCATCTGAGCTCGGTTTTATCTTTTGTGTCAGTGTCGACCACATCTCCTCCTCCTCCTCCTCCTCATCATCATCCACCACATCCTTTATCACAGTCTGAGAACCGAGTGCCAGCCATTTGACTAAACTCTTGTTGTCTTTTTTTCCCCTGGTATAGATTGTATCGGCGGTGCAGTACTGCCACCAGAAGCACATTGTTCACAGAGACCTCAAGGTGAGTTCAGAGAAGCCACACTGGCTGCTTGCAGAAAATGATCAACTTGCCAGAATCTTCCATCGACTAGAATGCTCTGCAGCCACGTGTGATGGGTTGTTGAACAGAGCAAAGTGTGCACCTGTTATCAACCGCGACCTCTCCTGTGTTCTCTTGAGCTCAAGCCTTTTTGGAATAAGAAGACAATCAAGCAACCAGGGCAAATGTTGATACATTTCAAAAGCTAACCTCAAACATTACCTCAGTTTAGAGTCTGAAAAGTACTCGGTTAGAGTTATTTTCTGATTTATTTTTATATTGTACATACATTTTTAGCAAGAACTCCTCTGATTTGGTTATTCAAACATTGTAACAAAGACATGAACTGACACAGGACATTTTAAATTGATCTTGGTATCAAACATATGAGCAAACGTAAATCGGAAATGTAAATGAGCCTTAATTAAAACGCAAGTACACAAATACCCTGTGACAATGCAAATGTGTCTAAATGTCCAAAACTACTATGAAAATTAGTCTTTACTTTTAGAGTTTATAGACAGTTTTGCCTTGCTTTTGTTATTTGCCATTTATAGTTAAAAAGAATTGCAGGTCCGAGTTTGATTTGGACAACTGTGTAGGTTGTTTACGACGGTCATTTTTTATTTATTTTTTTTTGTCCAAAAAGCCTATGTTTATATAAAGGATGGCATTAAACATTTAATCCTTTATAACTGACCAAAAACCTATCTAGTTCCCTCCTATTGCCTAAACGTCTAGTTGGAGAGCTAGATACTGTGTACTGATATACCTGTGATCTGGAGCCGGTAAATACCGGTATATGTGCAGATATATCAGTGAACCTCACTGATTGGTGATATTTGTGAGTATTTGGAAGCTTAATGATGTTTTGAACTCCCATTTCCAGCTGCAGAAAACTTAATTTTCAAGATTATAATTTGCATTATAGAGCTAAATAAAATGACTCCTTTTTTAGTCCTATTCATGTTTATCAGTCGTCCTTTTCAAGAGTTTCAATGTACAACGTGTCTCCATGTTTTGAGGCTAATTACCTCCGACTCCTATTGGATAGAAAGGTCACAGTGTAGGGAGCTGACGTCAGTGTTGCGTGTTTTATCACTCTCATCTCAACTCCCATGTTCCCACTGACGACTCTTAACGCAGCACGTCTAATTTTAAAAACATCGCATATGCTGCTAATGAGGCGCTACTTTACCCTTTCTCCTTTTTTTTTTTTTTTTTTTTTTAGCTGTCCAACCATCTTTTCAAAACTCATTACGCCACAAATGGGTGTCCCCTCTGAACTGCTCACATGTTCTTCACCACATCACCCGCTGCATTGTAAATGGACCTCTTATTTCGTGACGCCGCTTTCCATCTCGCAGTATAAATATTTATGCTTCTGTGTTTTCATCTCGCCGTCGGTGGGAGTGATTATGGTTAGCCACGTTACAATGAGTGTTGTTTACCCCCTCATGGTTGATCCTCCGGCTCAGTGGAAGATTTCTCCTCCTCCTTCTTCTTCTGCTCCCTTTGCTCCAGCCTCCTAATTAGTCTTTGGCCTACAGCTGCATGGGAGCAGATGTTGGACTTGAAATCCTCGCCTACGCTTAGAACACTTTTGATTCACAAATGAGATGTTGACTGTTTTTTTATTAGATCAGAGAACTTCAAACCTGATCACTTGAGGAATATGAAGTGTTAATTGTTATCATTTTTATTTGTTAGAAAGGATCAATCAATTAGTCAAGTCGCAGAGAAATGTATCCGCAACAGTTTTGAGAATTGTTTTAAGTCATTTATGAACTAAAAAGGCCCAAATTTGTTTTCATCCAGCTTTTAAAATGTGAAGATTTGCTGTTTTTCTATCTTTGGGTTTTAAACTCTTGGTTGGGAAAGTGGCAAGTGCAAGAATTAACTAAACAATTAAGGGAAGAGTTCATCGTTCTGAGAAACGTGCTTCACGCTGAGGGTTAGATGAAGAGATTGATTAATCGGAATCCCAACACTGACTGTGAAACTGAATTAAAAATACTTTAAAGGTCCCATGGCATGAAAATTTCACTTTGAGGTATTTTAACTTTAATATGAGTTCCCCCAGCCTGCCTATGGTCCCCCAGTGTCTAGAAATGGTGATAGGTGTAAACCGAGCCCTGGGTATCCTGCTCTGCCTTTGAGAAAATGAAAGCTCAGATGGGCCGATCTGGAATCTTCTCCTTATGAGGTCATAAGGAGCAAGGTTACCTCCCCTTGTTCTGCCCACCCAGAGAATTTGGCCCACCTATGAGAGAGAGAGACATCATGGCTTGCAAACGAGCAAAGTGGCATTTGGTCAAGGCCACACCCCCACCCTCCACCTTGCCCCACCCTCCACTTTGCCCCCCCCTCTCTCTCCTCCTCAATAGCTACAGACACAGAAATGGCACATACTAAGGAAAGCTCATTGTGGGACTGGCTCTAGTGGCTGTAATTCTGCACCAAGGCTGAATTTCGGGAAAGAGACTTCAGATACAGTATTAGGGGACCACTAAGGCCTATATAAAAGAGACTTCAGATACAGTATTAGGGGACCACTAAGGTCTATATAAAAGAGACTTCAGATACAGTATTAGGGGACCACTAAGGTCTATATAAAAGAGACTTCAGATACAGTATTAGGGGACCACTAAGGTCTATATAAAAGAGACTTCAGATACAGTATTAGGGGACCACTAAGGTCTATATAAAAGACTTCAGATACAGTATTAGGGGACCACTAAGGTCTATATAAAAGACTTCAGATACAGTATTAGGGGACCACTAAGGTCTATATAAAAGAGACTTCAGATACAGTATTAGGGGACCACTAAGGCCCATATAAAAGACTTCAGATACAGTATTAGGGGACCACTAAGGTCTATATAAAAGACTTCAGATACAGTATTAGGGGACCACTAAGGTCTATATAAAAGAGACTTCAGATACAGTATTAGGGGACCACTAAGGTCTATATAAAAGACTTCAGATCCAGTATTAGCGGACCACTAAGGCCTATATAAAGCATCCAAAAAGCAGCATGTCATGGGACCTTTTAAGTAGCTTTGAGGAATACACTTTGAATGTCCGTTGGTTTAAAAACGACTGAATGAGCTGATGTACAGTAATGAACTGGATAGATGTGCTGTAGGTGAACCTCTTTTGTGTCCGTACTCAGGCGGAGAACCTGCTCCTCGATGCAGACATGAACATCAAGATCGCAGATTTCGGCTTCAGCAACGAGTTCACTATGGGCAACAAGCTGGACACGTTCTGCGGCTCCCCGCCGTACGCAGCGCCCGAGCTTTTCCAGGGGAAGAAGTACGACGGGCCGGAGGTGGACGTCTGGAGCCTGGGGGTCATTCTGTACACGCTGGTCAGCGGCTCGCTGCCCTTCGATGGACAGAACCTCAAGGTAGGAGGGCGTGGCCGTTCTGCAGTTAAAACATTTTCCATAAGATTATTTAAAAAATCTGAATCAGAAACAGGTTTGCTGAAAGTAGGTTTTCACATACAGGGTTTCCACCAGGCCTAAGCCACTGGGAATTATTTTGTACTGTATTCCTAAAGGTGCCCTGCCACACAAAACCGTTTTTACTTGCATTTTTTTGAAATATGTTAGGTCCATATGTGTTTGTTATGTTGTGAATGTGAAAATGAACTGCTACCACCTCTGTCAGCTCTAGCCACTGAAAAAAAATAAGTGGAGAATTTATTACAATTACAAAAGCTGGTCAGTCTGACATCATGTTGCCTGAGCTCATTACTATTTATGAGCTCGCCCAGTTGCGCTGGGTAAAGGATGCTGATAATCAGGCTCTCATTGGCTAGCTCTTAGCCATATAAGTGTGTACTGGTATTTTTATTTTTGGTGTTGGACTTGGCAGTACGTGCGTAGATGTCGGAGAGTTAACCTGTACGTTCTTTGGGTCCAAATTGTCCAAACAATTCTGCAAGGGCTCGCCACCTCTAACAGTTCTGGTTCACCGGCTTCATTATATGTGACTCAAGTATTACGCTGTGAAATGACATTTGAAAGCAGACATCCGAGCCACTTTTAAGTTGCTCCTGCCAGTGTGCATGAAGAGGAAACCCATGTGTCGATTTCTTCAGATGTTCAGTTGGCCTACCAAAAAATGTGACCCGTTGCATGATTAAGTGTCGTAGCTGATGCCTGGCCGTGGCTCTTCTCCCTGCAGGAGCTGCGGGAGCGCGTGCTCCGGGGGAAGTACCGCATCCCGTTCTACATGTCCACGGACTGCGAGAACCTCCTCAAACGCTTCCTGGTGCTCAACCCGGCCAAGCGGGGGACTCTCGAGGTGAGGGAGGACGCAGACAATGTAAATATACCTTTTCAATTCCTATCTCACTCACCCCCCCAGCACGTCTGCACCATCGGAGAATGCCATCTATCCCCCCCACACCCCACCCCCCTATCATGTCCTCTGACGCCTACGGTGTCCTGTTTCCTGTGAGCGCCCGGCCCACACTCTCCTCCTTCCTGATAATGCATCATCGTTCTTGTGTTTGTACCAAAGTCTTTCTTGTTCATGTCTCTGCCTTCATCTATGAGTGGAGGGCACATAAAACCAGCTCAGTCGAGTCTAAGTTGGTATCAATAGACTGTACAGTTTTTAAAGGATTATTCGTGACTGAGACCTGTGTAGTGGGAATCTCACCAAAATGGGCAATTCATGATTTTTGTCTGCACAAATGCAAAATTCACTGGGGCGCCTCGGTAGCCGAAAGGTTACGGCGCCATATGACCGCAACAACCCCGGTTCAATTTCAGCTGTGGGACATTTATTGCATGTCACACCCAATTTATTTATTAAATTATATGTAACACCTTTTGGCTTTGTGGCCAGAAGTGTTGCTCAAGTTTGGACCTCTGAATAAAGTTTATTAAAGGTCATAATGTGTCAAGATGACCTGACAGATACAAGTTAAACAGCATTATTTAATTTTCCACAATTCCCAATCGGATAATCCTAGAAATATCTAGACATTTTTGTTTCTTTTAGAGCATCTGCTGAGATAAAAATAGTTGTGTTTGATGTAAGCGGCAGAGAGGACGGAGAGAGAACCGTTCCACAGATCAATCAGAGCGGCGATCACGTTGTCAGAACAGTGTTAATGATCTTCTGTCTAGCTGTGATCATGCAGCTCCGCCTCACACCCAGCAGTGTATCATTAACATATAAAACACAATTTCTTTTCAAGAACATTTTTAGCACATGGGCTCTAAACTTGATTTTTTTAAATGGGCCATTTGATCAAAGAGGCTTGGTTTACACACTTTTTATAATAAGGAATTTCATTGTCTTGTTGAATGTAAGTGAATTAAACAAAATGTTGTTGGCTGGACTGTGAAGGCCACATGCGTTGGCCTCAGATGCCCCATGATTGGCCTGGGTTATATCAGAAGCTCTGGTTACATCAGAGCAGCACCAGCGGTAATTAGTTAGGCTCTGTTATCAATTGATCAGCTCCAAAATGTAAGTAAAGGTGCAAACAAATTAGATGCAGCGCAGAACAATATGGACGTTGCTTTCGAAAGGCCAGAACAAAATACACATGAAATATGCGCAATTGCACATGAAATATGCGCAAGTGCAGCAGTTGGTGCTTAAAAATTGGTTAATAGGCATTCATAACAACAGATACATGTTAACAACCTAGTCTGTTTTAAGTGTGATTTGTATAGTTGTATGTTTACAGCATAGCTTTGGGTGTTATTGATTGTTGTGGCTTTATTTAAATTTAACTTCACAAATGGAGATGCCACCACTGGGACCCCAGTAACTGATAGCTTCAAGCTGCTCGTGTTTTGTCCTGCTACAACTTTCTGATGGCGGCGGAGATAATTTAGATAGCGAAGACACTATCAAACAAGTTGAAGAAAGCATCATTCATATGCTCCCTTTTCAGTAAAACACATCTAGTAAGGCTAAGTATATGCTCAGCGTTATTCTCTAAATTGCGTTGGTCCATCATTGTCTCACAAAGGGCATCACTATACATGAATCCTTTAACCAGCGGTCGTTATTCTTTAAAAAGTAAATTTTAGGGATTCTTTTTGAAAATATTTATGTATATTTGGTTTGTCATTATTAGTTTTGTATTAGTAAAATTCAGCATGAGTCCGGCTCTAATTGTCTCACTTTGCTTTTGCAGCAAATCATGAAAGACCGATGGATCAATGCAGGATTTGAAGAGGACGAGCTAAAGCCTTACACTGAGCCAGAGCTGGACATCACGGATCAGAAGAGAATAGGTAAAAAAAAAACAAAAAAATCTTTTTGATGAAGCTTTATGGCCATTTTTTATTACAGCAACAATCTGTGTTGCTGAAAGTGTGTGAGGCGTTTTTTAACGTTAACGGGGTCACAGAGCTGGTCTCATTATTTCAGCGCCGAAGAGCTTTAAAAGAAAAGATGAAACGTGAGGATGAATAAATAAACGAGAGCAGTGCTGCTGCATGCAAATAGAATGAGAGAGAGAAACCTCTCCATCGTGTCCTGGATGGGAGCTGTAAACAGGGGGAGTTCTTATGTAACAGCAGCTGGGGTTGGCTGTCGGTGCACATGCGTCAGCACAACCTCCCAGTCACCCAGTCAATGCAGGGGAAAGAGAAGCTGGGTGAGAGGTCTTCATGTTTCTGAGGAATCCCTGAATCCTAAATAATGCATTTAGAACTTTACATAAAGCTTTTGCCAAATAAAAAACAGAACGGAACGACCAAATGGAAAAATGCTTTAAAATGCAGAAACTTCAGAGCGATGTGAACAATACCTGGAAAAAAACCGCACATGCATGTCTTTACATGTGTTGGCAGTTTGACATTTCACAGTAAATACTTACATAATTCACGGGGGAAATCTTACAAAGTTGGACTTTGGGGGCTTTCCCACCCGCCTTTATTTAATTCGGTTGAATAGCACTAAAGTTCGTTTGCCCCTTTGGTGCTGTTTGTTGGGGCAGGTGTGAATGCGCCATCGCACTTGGGTGCGCACCAAAAGCGGACCAAACAAGCGAAACGAGACCTGCTTGATGAGGTGGTCTCGGTTCGCCTTCAAACGAACTCTGGAGTGGTTGGTTTGTGGTGAGAACGTGATCGGACTTCGAGCAGCACCAGCTACTGTACGTGTTGTCCTCCAGTCTGAGCTGAACGTCTCCTGTGGCCAGAAAGTGCTTGGCAATCTGCGATGCGGCGAAACGGCAAACTCTAGCAGCTTGCAGCGTTTCTCTCACAGAAACGGACTCGCCGTTACACTCCTCTCCGGGGTCACAGTGCTAAAGTTGGAGACGCCCAAATCTCTGTGACAGTGTCTGATTATTTGAATGAAATGAGCTGCTTTGACCACGGAGATGCAAGAAATATGCACTAGTCCAGAACCCAGGACCTTCTTCCTGTATTTACTGTCTTGCTCCTACCCACAGACACATCCGACCAATAAACGGAGGGAACGTTCTTTGATTGTAATGACGCATTTTGGTACGCATGGATTTGTGAAATGAAACCGAACCAAGGGAGAAATCGTTCCAGGTTTACGAACTGCTCAACAGATTCAGACCAGAGCAAACAAACTATAGGTGTTAAAATACTCTTAGTAAGTAGTATTTGTGTAACACTTTCAGTACATGATTGAATTGAATGCCGTCACATTGATGTAAAGGTACAAAGTTCAATGCACAGAGCGAGATCAAATGCATGTCTTGTTCTGCCTTATTAAGAGCACTGTAGTACATGTATTAATCGATTATTATCTTATGGACACGGGCATTAACACATCTGTGAATGAGCCGCTGAGATCAGAGCTGAAACGGTGTCCGTTAATCAATCAAGGATATTAATGGGATAATAAATGGGAATTAAATGAGTCCTGTGTTAAGATCTTGTCACTCTGTGCACTTCCTAATTAAATAGTGAAATTGATGTGAAAATATATTAGGGGACATTAAGTCTTTTAACCACAAAATAGGTTTAAAAATCCCTCCATGAAGCTTCCTGTGAGAGAACAGTTAACTCATGATAACCTTACCTTTATCTCAGCGCTGTTCTCTAGCAGAGACCCAGCTGCTGTCATGTCTGAATAAAGCTGTGACCAACATTCACATAACAGTTTCCAAAAAGCTATTCCTTTAACCGATGGTTGAAGAAGGCAATGTTACATAGTCCATGTTGGAAAAAAATGGGTTTAAAACATGCAGTTTTTCATTTGGAACATTATTAAATCTAATTTGAGAGTCTGATCATAAAAATATCTGTTATTATTGGCTTTGAAGATGAGGACTTCTATGCACAACAAAAGAAGAAGCAGAAGTGTTGAGGAGGAACAGGAGGCTGAAAGTGAGAAAGAGGAGAAGGCAGAGATGGATGAGGAAGATGGTTTTCAGTGATTCTGCCTGGTTACAGAGCCAGAGCTAGTTGGTCATCGTCTGTCTCTCTCCCTGACGTTTACATGATGCTACCCTGCAGGTCGCTCACCATCAAAGTCACTTGAGTGTTTTTTTTTTTTTTTCCATGTTCAGGAGACGGATATTTTTTTTATTTTAGTGTACCTAAATTTATCATCTGTCAGGGTGGATTACTCCATGTTGGTGTGGGGAAATGTACTACCAAATTTAGAAGATGTCAGTCAGTAAAAAGCTGCGGAGGAGAGCTGCTAACCCACCGAGAATAATGGCATTAGAACAGCTTTCAGTGGAGGTTTTCACTGTGACGTGATCAGAACGCTGCCTGAGAGGCTTTTCCACCCCGACAGCAAGAAAAATTCTGTCGGACGGGATGAAGAATTTTTAATTTTTAAGGGATTTTGGTGTTGTGATAACATCAGACTTACAGAACATTTACTCAAAATCTGCAGGGATCTTAAAACCAGCACTGTGGGCTGCTTAAAGGTCCCATGGCATGAACATTTCCCTGCATGAGGTTTTTAACATTAAAATGAGTTCCCCCAGCCTGCCTATGGTCCCCCAGTGGCTAGAAATGGTGATAGGTGTAAACCGAGCCCTGGGTATCCTGCTCTGCCTTTGAGAAAATGAAAGCTCAGATGGACCGATCTGGAATCTTCTCCTTATGAGGTCATAAGGAGCAAGGTTACCACATCCTAAGGAAAGCTCATTGTGGGACTGGCTCTAGTGGCTGTAATTCAGCACCAAGGCTGAATTTTGGGAATGAGTCTTCAGATACAGTATTAGGAGACCACTAAGGTCTATATAAAAGACTTCAGATACAGTATTAGGGGACCACTAAGGTCTATATAAAAGAGACTTCAGATACAGTATTAGGAGACCACTAAGGTCTATATAAAAGAGACTTCAGATACAGTATTAGGAGACCACTAAGGTCTATATAAAAGAGACTTCAGATACAGTATTAGGGGACCACTAAGGTCTATATAAAAGAGACTTCAGATACAGTATTAGGGGACCACTAAGGTCTATATAAAAGAGACTTCAGATACAGTATTAGGGGACCACTAAGGTCTATATAAAAGAGACTTCAGATACAGTATTAGGGGACCACTAAGGTCTATATAAAAGAGACTTCAGATACAGTATTAGGGGACCACTAAGGTCTATATAAAAGAGACTTCAGATACAGTATTAGGGGACCACTAAGGCCTATATAAAACAGACTTCAGATACAGTATTAGGGGACCACTAAGGTCTATATAAAAGAGACTTCAGATACAGTATTAGGGGACCACTAAGGTCTATATAAAAGAGACTTCAGATACAGTATTAGGGGACCACTAAGGTCTATATAAAAGAGACTTCAGATACAGTATTAGGGGACCATTAAGACATATATAAAAGCATCCAAAGAGCACCATGTCATGGGACCTTTAAAGCCGATACATGCAGATGTATAAGTCCGTCTGACGGGATTACAGGTTACAACCGATGCCAAAGCATCCCTGAGCTAAGTCCTAACTGTTAGGTAATTGTAGCAAATTATCAAAATATAATGAAAACAAGACGACATAAATTCATACAACAGAGTGCAGCATGTAAGATGAGATACCATTTTATTTACCTTAAAAGAAATTGCTGTGCAGCAGTTGCAATACAGAATGTTCATGATTATGTCCATTATATTGCAATTCATGTCCCATTATTTCCCATTATTCACACAACAGAGAATCCATAAATTGAGTCTAAAAGTAGAGAAACAACTAAAGCATTTTTCACGGTCCAATCTTCAGACCATCATTGAGTACAACATTCTTAAATCGCTGATAGAACCATTTACTATGTAATACTGAGGGAGAAACTCTGAATAAATACTTATTAAATATGTTTCCTTTTTTTCCCAGGCTTTTGAGACGTTATCAGACTAAAAAGCATCAAAATGAAACAGCCGTGGGTTTTGTTGAAACACTTCATGCAACATTAACTCCCTTAAATCATCCTAGTATGTGCAGTTCAAAGAAAATGGGACTCACTCTCCACTTCACCCAGATCACAGAGATGCTGCGATGCTTACACTCTCTTTACTGGTACATCTTCCTTGCTGCTGAAACCGCTATGTGGTTAAAAGTCAACATTTTTGAAAACAAAATAAACCTAATCTCTAAAGAGTTTGATCTCAAAATCAGGTTTATATTTGAATGAAGACAAGACGCCAACCTGCTTGTGACTCATCTTAACACCTTTACTAAGAAACCAGATTAGAAATGTTCTTTGACATGTTTCACATAGAGAAAGTCTTTTAAAAATGATTAGGCTGCGCAGTGTTGACATGAAAGCCTTCATATGAAGCGTACACACACGCGCACACACAAACGCACACACGCACATAGATAAATGTTTCAAGCAGATCTGACTGAACTACAGCAGGAAACAGCACTCTACTTCAGCTGGCATGCTACAAGCTGGAGGATGGGGAGGCATCACGTCATAGCTTTGTGTGTTTTATATATACACACTCACACACACTCTCTCTGTCTCTCTCACCCCCCAATCAGCGTCTTTTTCTGCTTCTGATTGGTCGAGGCAGAACTAGGAAGCACTGGGGGCTGATTACTTGAACTTTGCTGCTGCGTGATTCACTCAGCTGAATTATTTCACACCCCGTCATATAAACGTGATCATCATTAACCGTTCATGTGATGCAGTCACCGATTTAGCAATTGCAAAATGCCAGACGGGTTATTTTACATCATCTGCCATATGTTGTTGGCAATTTCTTGTTATTTTATTGCAGCCTATGAAGCAGAAACTGTAAATCCCTGCAAAGTCCCACTGCTCTGCTGAATGGGAATGGGTTGGCAGAGATCACCTTTTTTAAAAGCGTGTGGCTGGGGTAGTGAGGTTGTCCTCTGGTTGTCCTCTGACATGTGCAGAAAGTCAACACCATTAATTGACATTCTTTCTAAAACTAGAGAGAATTTAGAGTTTTATCCCAAAACCGTTACTCCAAATTCATATAGTAACAACACCTCAGGTAGATACTTATTACTCTTTTCTTGTCCACAAAGATCCAAGTATAACACTTGTACTTCAACTTTAGATGTATTGTTAAACAAAAAAAACACACACAGAAATTTAGGAACACGGACTAAGGTACATAAAACATGTATACATCAAGTGACAAAGAGAAATCTAAAGTATGTTTAGCCATCGCCACTAGTGGGGGGAAAAAGTGCCAACATCACACTAAGCCTACACTCAGTGAATTATTTCACCATGGATTCATTTGTCAATTTCTTTTGATTAATTGTTTGGTCTAGGAAATGGGCTGGGACTATTGATGAGTACTTCTCGTAGGTGAAATCTAGTTCAATCAACAGTCCGAAACCCAAAAATATTTTTCAATTAATAGCAGCAGGAGTCAATTTTTTTGAAATTATTATTATTCACAGCTATTAACACTGAATCAGTGATCAGGTTGGTCTTAGCATAAGGTCATTATCGAGTTTTAAAGTGATTTGACCAAATGTTTTTTTCCAACATCAGGGAGCAGTTTTTCTGTCGTATTCCTCACGAAAGCCTTTGAGCTTTCAATTGTGTATTGTCTATAAATTCTTCTTTATTAAAATCCTGGTTTGTAATATTTATTAAAATGAGCCCTTGTTTGTGTTTTTGTTTTGTGCAGATGTGATGGTGGGGATGGGCTACAACCTGGAGGAGATCCAGGACTCTCTGGCCAAGATGAAGTATGACGAGATCACAGCCACCTACCTGCTGCTGGGCAGGAAGGCCTCTGAGGTACAAACATCAACCTGTACAGCGCAGTACATTACAGTGCACCTGGTATCAGTACAGTACATTACAGTACACCTGGTATCAGTACATTACAGTACACCTGGTATCAGTACAGTACACCTGGTATCAGCGCAGTACATTACATTACCCATATTATATTATTGGATTGTAGTTATTGATGCATTATTGTGTCCATCACTTTAGTCTTGCCGCTGGTAAATGTGGGGCTAATTTGAATGACTTTATATACTGCTGGGTAGTTTAATCTATAATAATACATAATCATGTAGAATAATCTAAATCTGCAATCTAAGTACAGTTCATACGTAAATGTCATTAGTTACATTCCACCACTGATTATAAATCACACTCATGTACGTGTACTGCATGTTTTGACTCCAATGTGTCGGTGTGTCCTCCCAGCTGGAGCCCAGCGAGTCGGTGTCCAGCAGCAACCTGTCTCTGGCCAAAGCCCGACCCAACAGCGAGCTCAACGGCCAGTCGCCCTCACACCTCAAAGTCCAGAGGAGCGTCTCCTCCAACCACAAACAGAGACGCTACAGCGAACAAGGTGAGGAGGACACAGCCTGTTGTTTCCTCAGCCACATGTCTGGAAAGAAGAGATCTGACATTAAAAAGGCTTTATTGAGTCAAACTGAATCTGGAAACCTTTTTTTTTTTTTTTATTGGACACTGTTAGCAGTTGTGGTATTTTTCTTTTTATAACAACACACCACTCAAACTCTGTAGTGCCTTTACCTCCTTATAAAGGTTGGTTTCTGTCAGTAGATCTTTGTCAGGCTGATGAATGTAGTTAAAGGACAATTCCGCCGCAAATTGAACCTAGGGGTTAATAACGTGTACCGAGTCGACAGTTCTCTGGGATCTGTTTTCGTGCTAATCGAATGTGTCTCTAGCTTTAAGCAAACTACCGCAAACCGGGGTTTAGCTGCTAACGCTAGCTTTCGGGACATTGGGTAAATTGCTATTTGATACCACTAACAAGGCTAGAAAAAGCACCACACTTCCACAGTAGCATAATGAGGGTCCCTACATGTAAACCGAAGCATTGAGGACTTTGTAAGTGTACAGACAGTTTATTACAAAGATAGTTTATAAAGACAGTAGCGTATGTCATGAGCAGTCGAATCACGAATGCTGTGTTTGAGCTATGTTACTGGTCATGACTGTTATCCAAGATGGCGCCTGCCTGTATACATGAACGGTACAGTCTTTATAAACTGTCTGTACACAAAGTTCTCAATGCTTCAGTTTGTGTACAGTAGGGACCTTCATTATGCTACTGTTTAAGTGTGGTGCTATTTTGAGCCTTGTTAATTGTGTAGAAATAGTGCCGGAATTATCCTTTAACATAGTAAAGGCACTTTAACCTTAGCTCAGTGCTGTCCACTGTGATATAATGCTTTGTCAATAACTTCTGTTTGTACTGCTTTCCTCTACGTTAGAGCTGCAGCTTAAATGGCTACACTTTAGCTTTTAAGCTCCGTCTCTAACAGAAATTATTCACGTAGTTTTAAAGAATACCATGGTGCTTTTTAAGTTTTTTTTTTTTTGTGTGTTCTTTTACTGACACAAAATAGCAATATGTTCAATTACAGTTCTGCACATGTAGGGCTGCAAATGTTTCTTTTTATTATCAATTAAGCAGACGATTAGTCAGTCCTTTCAGAAAAATGTGTTTTTTGTGATTGTTGCGGGCAAAAATCCTTGATTATGCGGCACTTTTTCTTAAAAAATGCAGTGGAATATGCGGGATATTTATGCAATGAAATTGCGGGAACTTGCAAAAACTGCGGTTTGATGAAAAAGAGGTGAAAAAGTGATTTCCCCCAACAACCTGCTTTTCGATGATGGTCGCGTAATTACGTCATTTATAACTTTCCCATGGCAACAGGGGAAAATGGCTGCTCTTGTGTGAAGTAAACGCAACATTTTTCAACTTTCTGCTAAGATATGACTTTTTTTTCACCAAAAAGCGGGGGTTATGGGTTATATTTTGCGTGGAAATCGGCAATTTATGCGGCAATTTATTGGGCAATTTATGTGGCAAAAGTGCGCCGTATTTGAAAAAATGCGGCCCCCACATAAATATGCGGACTTTGGCTAATTATGCATTGAATTACGCGATCGCATAATCGCGTTTTTCTGGAAGGACTGATTAGTCCCTTGATTAAATGATTCTTTCTGTCTTTTAAGATGTTAAGAAATAGTGAACAATATCCATCATAGTTTTCCAGTCCAAGTCAAATTCCAACAAGTAAAATACTTTTGGACAGTTGGTTAGACAAGACAAGCAAATTATTAAGTTTGAGTCAAAGTAAACCAGCAAATAATCACATTTATGAAGCTGGAACCAGTTAATTGTTTGGCCATTTTTGCTTTATCAATTTTACAAATTTTTGTAATCAACTAAATACATCATCCCACCTACGGCTCCATTTTGGGGAACTAAAATATGACTTAAAGCTCATTCATTTGCATTAAAACATAAATAAGAGGCAGATATTTTTTTCAACAATTAATATTATAATCTTTAGATCACTCTGTTTTTTGAAAATACTTTTAATGTACTAATGATTATGTCAGTTTAAAGGTGCACTGAGTTCCTGCATCGACGTCACTTCTGTTGACGTTCCAAGTAAATACCAAACATCCGTAACTGTCATGACTAACTGACTGACACTAACCCCCACCCCCTCCCCCAACCATCTTGTTGGTGATTGGCTGGAACGTGGTTTGTTGTATTTTGGTGCACAGCCTGTGCCCCTAGTGTTTGTTTGATGTTTATGGCCCCTGTGTTGTCTCCCGAGACCGGGCTTTTTCACGGTGTGTTCAGGGGGCAGGCAGCTAGTGGCTCAAGGAGAGAGGACTATGATTTGAGACAAAAATGAAAATGCGCTGAAACCATGCAGGAAGTCTTTGTGCCACCAGCGCAAACAACATCTTTGAGTCCTCCCTCACACGTCTGTCTCTCCGTTTGTCTCTCTGCAGTTGGTCAGAACGTCCCTCCAGGGATGTCCCATCCAAAGAGGAGTCAGACCACTACAGCGGAGAACAGTGTTAAGGAGGAAAGTGGAGTCCAGCTCCGTAAACCCAGCACCCCGGGGAGCCGCGGGGCTCCGCCTGCCAGCCCTCTGCTGGGCAACGCCAACAACCCCAACAAGGCCGACATCCCAGACCGCCGGAAAGGCGCCACCACCGGCCCGAGCGTGAGTCACGTTATCAGTTCCAGCTCCGCTCACCAACCTCAACAAATACTCCTTCATCTGCTCTATCCTGTTGTTTATCAGGGAAACGTCTCAGTCTGTAACCCAAGTTATTTAAAAGGCTCCGTCAAATTAATTACTTATCCAGAAAGCCTCAAACTGCAAGTGACATTTTAAAAATAGATACCAGGGCAGCCCTTGAAATTTATTTTAGTTATATAAACATTTAACTGTAGTCGTTCTTTGAACCTGTCTTACTTTATTCGGGTTCATGTACCATTTCCGTCTGTTATTAAGTATTTGATTTTTGTACGTATTTTATAGTCCTCATGATGTGTTTGTTATTTCTTTGTCCCATTTTCATATCTATTCATACCATTTATAGACTTGCAACTGCATAAGCCGAAACTCATGTGGATCCTATAGCTTGAAACAGACTATTATTTTGATATGGCCTCACATCTCATTTTCTCTACAGAATAACAGTGCGTCGGCAGGTATGACCCGGAGGAACACGTACGTCTGCAGCGACCGAAACAACACAGACCGCCTCTCCGTCATCCCCAACGGCAAGGAGAACAGGTGAGAGGGGGTGTTTGTTGTCTTTGACCTGGTTTCATCATGAAAAACAAAAAAATCTGTGTCTGCACAGAAAGAACACAAAAAGCTTTGACTTCATGGATCAAGAACAGATTCTAATGAGATTATTGAGCCTGTACATTTTTGTGGAACCTGTTATGGAAGCCAGTATATTTGTTTTTTTTATACCAGGCTGTGCTTTTTTGTGCCAGTATTGTGGTCTTGTGGTTATTGTGAGCTTTTTCTATCCAACAAGAATGCAAAACTCCTCATTATGAACACGAATGTGGTCAAATTCAAGGCTGTTAAGTATGGATATAGGAAAAAATATCGACTTCAGCCTTCCAAACTCATACTGGTTGAACTCTTAATAGCAGTGTTTCACCACTCAAGAACCCTTCCAGACAGGATCCCAAGGAAATATTTCCCTTTTTGTTTCATCCCTTTTTCTTTCTGATCCTTATTTCTTTCTTGTATTTACTTTCCCTTTTTCTCATCATCTTGTGTTTTTTTTTTTTTTTTTTTTTTTTCCATTTCTGCCTGTGTGTTTGTGGTTTCGGTGGGGATCTTGTTTTTTTTTTTCATTGTGGCATGAGCAGCATGACTGAGATGGCTTGTGCCACTAGCCCCTCCTCTGGCTTTGCGGCCGCTGCGTTCGGTGCCTCGTCCGGTTCGGTGCGGCTGAGGTATCAAAACGTCGGCCCGTTGTACGTTTGCCAGGCAGGCTGGGCCACGCTGCCCCACTCCCACTACGCTCTGGACTGCTGCTCGCCCAAGTAAGACGGCAGGGCCTCCAAAACCCCCCCCTGTCTGTCTCCTCTCATGTCTCAGCCCCTGTTTGGCCCCTCGCTAATCCACACATCCAGCCAACTTCACACTCTGTAACCCCGCAACTAATCCACGGACGCCATTCACTGCAAAGAACAGAAAGGAAAGCAACGTGTTGTCGGTTGTCAGTGTCTGAAATGTATGCTCATCAGCCACGAGCAGGTAAAATAAACGAGTTTTTGAAGAATAATTTACCTACAAACTTACCAACAGTACTGAACTGCTGTGATTAAACTATGAGCAGAGCCAATGCTGCACTTGTTGTCCTCCGTGTGTAAAAGAAAAGGGCTTCACTCGGCTTCGTTACTTGCTTTTGCAGCTGTTAACATCTGCATGGCTCATTTTCTTCCCTACACACCAAAGCTAACCTGCTAAATGACTTAGTTCTTTTAAAACCATTTTGTAAAGTTTGTCATCCTAGTACTGTAATATTAGTTCTCGCTTTGAACCAGTCTCCTTTTATTGAGTTTGTCTTTGGTCCATGCAATGTTTCAGAACGACCGTGTGACAAAAACTGCATCCGCTAACAGCGAATGCCATCGTCCACACTTCTGGTTTCATAGTAAAGGCTCACCGCTGTCCTCGCATTAACATGCGTTTTATTGTGAATAATGCGCAGGAAGTGATGCTGCGGTATTACCAGCAATTTTATGGCAGCTTCGTAATTAAAAGCTTGGATTCTGACATTGGAGCCCGGCTGCACTTGGAATATGGTGGGTGTTGATTTCAGACACTGATAAAAGTGGAGGCACAAGAAGAGAAAAATATATATCCTCACACTGGAATCAAGCTGCCACACTTTGATCAGCAGGCTCTTAAACTGTGTGTGATAATATTTTTCCATGTTCGCATCATCTCCCTCTGCAAACCATGAGCTAGAGGACCGCGTGGCTCCGCTGCAGACATTTGCAATAACAAAACTCTCACAGCTCTGCTCCTGATCTCTCCTCTCCATCTCTGCTGGGAACTTTGACCCTTGATTTTCTCTGTCTGGATTCCGCACCCCCCCCCCCCCCCTCCATTCACCCACCGGTCGGTGTCCCCGACACGATGAGCCGAGCTCCAGCACTCCCCTGCTGTCCCTCAGACCCATCGTCTTGTTGTTTAGACACTAACTGATCAGGGACCCAACTCACCCCCCTCATTGTGCACGTCAGGAGCTTGATGTTCAGGGTGGGAAATTAACAACCACAGTTACAGCTGTCAAATTCTCTCACCTTTACAATCTTTAGCTGGTGGATTCATTAACTTTTATCGTTTTATTTGAAGATGTTTGGGTCCTGTGAATCCAGGGGCCCATAAACCTTTTTAGCAACTCCGAAAACTTTGTATGCCCAAGCCCTTTGTATGAAGCAGCCAGGGTCTAAAGTCTAAAGTGGTCCCACCGCCCCCGCCGTCCATATCATAGTTTCTGGCCCCTAGAAGTCTCTAGTCTGGGGCTATCGGAGCAGAGTTTGCAATGCTGAACTGCACCATTTGGTCAAAAGCAAACTCTGCAATTTGTCTACAATTTGTGTACAGCTGGATTCACCCAGTATGTATATATCTATGTATGTAGTATACTGTATGTATGTTTTTTTTGTACTGATAGCTGGTCCGGCTGTGCGTGCATGTGAGTTCATTGTGCATTGGTATCGGATGCCGCGTCCTGTGACAAAGCGTCTGGATTGAGTTAGGAAACGGTCTGTGAGAGCCGTGTGGAGGCAATCCCAGCCCACTTTATTTTCAGTGTAACCAGGTGACCAAAGGGCTTTAGAAGAAACAAAACGGTCTATTTAAAGTCTGATTCCACCAGCTACTGTGATTGGGTGATAGACATTTGTATTTAATTTACTACCCTGTTGACATCTAACATGCAAGATTCATTTACTTAAAACCCATGGCAACATTAGAAATCCACGTAGGAATAACCAACGCTCAGCCATTTTTGGAGATAATGAAGGAACAGCGATGTAACTCGGATGAGATACAGTTTTTCCATTGCAGTTGTATGCTTGTGTACCAAACTGTGCATTAACAGCGACCTTTGACCTTCACTTTAAACACAGGTTTGTTTATTTTGGAGTGAAATCTTGCAGACTACATATTAAAACGTCAATCCCACTTACTGGACACATGAGTAAAAGACAAATTATGACCTTCCTGTACAGCGAAGAACACGTCTGCAGTGGAAAAACTACGGTCTGTTTTTTTTTTTTTGGGGGATTCCAACTCTGATCTTAACTGTCTCCCCGTCTTCTTCCTCCGCCTTAGCAGTGTCGCGGCGTCGCCCGGCGGCCAGAGGAACCCGGTGGCGTCCATTAACAGCATCGCCAACGCCACCACACCGGACCGCCTGCGCTTCCCGCGCGGCACCGCCAGCCGCAGCACCTTCCACGGCGGCCAGCTGAGGGACCGCCGCACGGCCACGTACAACGGGCCGCCGGCCTCGCCCACCCTCTCCCACGATGCCACCCCTCTCTCTCAGACCCGCAGCCGTGGAACCAGCAACCTTTTCTCCAAGCTCACCTCCAAACTCACCCGCAGGTAGGCGAGGAAACACCGCTCGTCAGCGAGGCACCAAGGGTTGGGGTTTAGCTCTCTTTCTGTTCACTCGGATTTCAAATTTAATTTAAAAAGAATCCTTTGCGTACACATTTTCACAGCTTCTGAATTATTCAATCTGAACTAGAAAGTGCATAGACTCCAGCCCTCTGCTCTGTTCAGTTTAATGTCCTGTGACTCCGTTCCAATTAGAAGCCAATCAACACAGTGCCTTGTAGAGTTAGGATGATTAATTACATGGCGGAGGAACGCTTCACTGTCCTGTACGATGTCATTTATTCCTAAATCTAAATTGTTTATCTGTCGCTGCCTGGACGCCTGCCACAGAGAACTGAAACCACGCTGAGCCTCAATTCAAGCTTTTTATTTTTTTAATGGAATTTGTGATATTGTTAATGGTTACAGCTGTGTTATGGTCCAGGAACTGGTTATAGCCCATTTCCTGGACCATAACCAGGACCTGTGATTCATTAAAGATGTTTGCTGATCCTTTTCTTGCATACTAGTCCTAAAAGATCTTCTCGTGCAGTATATATACTTCAAGAATTAAAGATATACAGTGGTGAAATAACACCATCAGTTTGTTTTCTTTGGTCTAAATCTGGAGCAAAAAATTTGGGCTGTCCTATCACAAGAAAACCAGAGCTCGTAAAAGAACCTGGATTTTATATCCAGTCAAAACTATTTTGAAAGGAATTGTTTTTAGTCAGGCAAAAATCAAATAAACCAGCCTCTCAGATGGGTATTGCCTGCTTTTCTTACGTTACAGTATAATGAATATCTTATTGTGTTGGATTGTTGGTTGGACAAAACATTTGAAGACTTAACTTTGGGCTTTAGTCAGTGGTGGAAAGTAACTAAGTACACTTACTCAAGTACCGTAGTAAAATTATGAAGTACTTAAGAATTAAGTAACCCATTTCCTGCCACTTTATACTTCTACTCCACTACAATCCAGAGGGAAATACTGTACTTTTTACTCCGCTAGATTAATGATAAAAAAACATAACGCAAAACATAAGTTGCTTTGATACAATACAAAAACAAATAATACATACATATAACTATTTAACATTAAGAAGAAATAGGTTGTATAGATTAGTGCAGGATGTGCCAGAATGTTGAGGGATGTGCAAAAGTTCAGGATATATAGAATGTGCAGAGGACCGGTACAGTATATAGTCCAGGCTGTAGGATTAAGAGTATTTAAGTATACTTTGATGCTAATACTTTTGTACTTTTACTTAAGTAAGAGTTTGACAGCAGGACAAGGAACAGAGTACTTCTAAATTGTAGTATTTCTACTTTCACTTAAGCAAAAGATCAGAGTAGTTCTTCCGCTACTGGCTGTAGGACATTGTGATGGACATCTCTTTTATTATCTGACATATTAAATCTGAAAAGGATAATTCAGTTAATCAAGAAAACAATCAGCAGACAATGAAAATAATAAAGAATTGCAGCCCCCAATTAATCCGCAAGACATTTTTGCATTGAAAGGTTCTTAAAGTGGCAGCCAGGCCAGTGACATCACTCCTGCAATGACTGACCTAAAATGAGGAATTGAAATCATTTGATAAACAATAAAAAAAAAAAAAAACATCCCCTTTACTGTTGATGATTCCAATGACCCCATTTTTGTTCACTCGTTCAGACTCCTCATACCCTCTACCCCCTCCCTCCTTCCTCTCACTCCTCCTCCACCATTTTCACTGTTTCTTTGTCTGATTCTGTTGTAGAAACATGTCATTCAGGTTTACCAAAAGGTAGGACTCCTGTACTGCCTTTTTCGAAAAAAAACTCACTAAAAAAAAAAAAAAAAAAAAAAAACTTCCTCTGAAACTCCACAGACGCGTGGGGCTGCTGGCACTGAACTAACACGCCGCTTAGCAGGACAAAAGAACTCTGGCTACATTTACACGCACACCGTTTTAGAAATGGATTCAATATGGTGATTTTACACAAATAACCCAAGTCTGTCAAGCACTAGTTTGAGGAATGTTTTGGATGAAGAGTTAGATAGGGAGATTGATACCACTCACGTCTGCATAAATATAAAGTAAATATAAAGCTGGAGCCAGCATTCAGTTAGCGTAGCATAGCATAAAGACTGGAAGCAGAAGTAAACAGCTAGCCTGGCTCTGTCCAAAGGCAACACTACCAGCACTCCTAAAGCTCACTAGTTAACATGTTATATCTTGTTTGTTTAATCCCTACATAAACGGATTTATTTTTTCCTGTAACAAATAATCGACTTCTGTCTTACCTGGAGACACGCTGAGTTGCCAGTTTATTAGGTACACCAAGCTAAAGCTAATGCAGTGTAATACGACAGTCCTGTAATAAATCCAACCCTCGTGAAGGTTCTAATGTTCCGTTTTTAGCTGTTGAAGAGCAACTTTATGGTCCTATTGGAGGCTGCAGGTGTTTGTATTATTTTTGTCTACCCCATTTATATCAATGAGGATAGGCTAAATAACAGAAATGTATAATTTAATACAGTTAAACATCCTTAGTGAGCTATAGAGCAGCTGGGGAGTGGATGTTGTCACCTTTGAACAGAGCCAGGCCGGCTGTTCCCTTGGTTTCCAGTCTTTATGCTAACGCTAAGCTAACCTATATATTCACTGTACAAATATAAGAGTGGTATAAATCTTCTTATCTTACTTGTGTAAGGAAAGTAATAAGTAAGTGTATTCTCCAAAAATGTCAAAACCATTCCTTTTTAAGAGGGATGTAACACAGTCAGATCTAGTTAGATTATTTTTTTTTATTTCCATCTGACGGCTAATTGAAGAAGACATACATCATAAATATGTGATTTATAAATCTAAATAATAATTGTATCAGTTGGAGTTGTGCGTTGATCAGGTTTTTAGCTGGTGTTTGGGAGTGTGTAAATGTAGCCAGTGTGGCTGTGGTTGGTCTGCGTGGCTAACGTCTGATTGGTGGAGCAGACCAGACTCTTTGAACCAATCAGTCGATTTAACCAACAGGAACAACAACAAAGCAGCAGCTTGCAACTAACCAGTCGCTGATGCATGCACCGGGGTGGCTTCGTACAGCTGCCATTGATTTGTGGTTTGACTGCTGTTATCGACTGAACTCTCCATCTCTCTGCCGTTGAAACTGCACGTTGTAGACGGAGCCTTTTTAAACCTTATTCTGCTGCATTTATTCACCTTTTTTTTTTCTTTTCTTTTCTTTTTTTTTTAACTCCCTTTGGCTCAGATTTTTCTCGTGGCTGTCAGATGAGATTTCTTTCAGTTTTCAAACAGAGGAGGAAATGTCTGGGCCATAAAGAGCTTAAAAAAAAAAAAAAAAACAACAGATTTGTGTTTTCCTTTTTATAAGTCCAGCCTTTGTTTAGATTGTCGTGTTTGTGTAGGGCTTTGGTTGGTCTATCCAGTGGTGTTAAGTGTTTCATTAAGCTTTGCATTGCATATCGGAACTTAAACTAAGAGTAAATATCTTTTTAAAGATCTGTCGGTAAACTATTTTGTCCCTTTTTGAAACTTTGTTTTGTTTTTGGGGCGTGTTCCTGAACTGGATTTCTGGTCTTCGGTGAATCGTTTTAAGAAGAATATCAAACTTTGAGACCAGTGTGAGCTTCAATCTGGCTATCAGGGTGGTGTCAGAGAGGTGGTTTCCCTCATATATAGTCCACTGATCACTTTATTAGAGCTAATTAATCACCATAGATACTAAATATACTAAACCAAATCCATTTTTTATACTTTAAAACACAAAATATCAACTTTTCAGAATTGTCTGAAACAAATACAATCTCGGACTCTCTTTTGAACCCTCTTTTAATACTTTGGTGGTTTTCTGTCGGGTGAGTTTCAGTTGGTTTCTCCCACTAATAGGGGCTCAGGGTGGGACTCTTATCAGGCCGGGACACTACGGATAAAACCTTACCAGCCAAACGGATCCCTAAAAAAAGGGCTTTTGGAGTGATTAGACACCAGAACCAGCCACTGGTGTGATGATCAGTCTCAGCTGTGGCCTCTCAGGAACAGCAGAGGAGGTTTTTTTTTGGCCCTCCCAGGGTGCCGTCTCTCGGCTCGGCAGCGCCCTCCGGTGGCCGATTGGTGGCCCGTCTTCACTATCCAGAGCTCTGGAGTCATCATCACCACGGTCCTCTCATCTCGCTCAATAACCTAACCTTGTTTTGTTTTTCTGTTTGTCTCCATTTTCAGTCAAGACCAAATGCAGTCCAATGTTGTCACGCGAGTCCAAAACATAACTGAACACATTGATTAATAATATTGTTAGTTACATGATTAACATGGAGTGTAAAAATGAGCTTTATACTTTTCGTTTACTCTTCAATCACTTGGTTATAGAAATCTCTAAATACTATTTAAATACCATAAACTAAAACTTATTTTACTCTTTATCTTTCAGTTGCTCATTTTATTTTTAAATTTAATTTTTCTATGAACCCTGGTTCAATCACTGCTCTGGACTGAAACTAAGCTAACCATTTTAATGATCAATTCCTCTGTGGGTTATTTTCTCAAGTGATCTTTTTTTTTTTTTTTTTTTTTTTTTTTAAATGAATAAAAAAAAAAAAAAAAAAATCAAACGGGGGGGAAAAAAAAAATGTCCAAGTTTTTCAGAGCCTAAAGTGATGTCCTCAAAGTCTTGTTTAGTCCAAAACCCAAAGATATTCAGTCTGCAATGACTATTACTATATATTTTTTTTCCAATTAATCAAGAAATAATCCACAGATAAATCATTTGTGATAAAACGAGCAACTGAAAGCGTGAAGTTTATGGTATCTAGTTTTTATAACCAACTAATTGAAGTTTAAATGTAAAGTATAAAGTTCATACATTTATTTTCAAAGTCCCTTTTTTTTAATTATTCAACTAACAATATTATGTATTTGTTATATTTTCGATTCGTCTGACAACGTATCCCTACATTTTGTCAGTTTCGAACCTCCGTACATTTCCACACATTTTGGGACTCTAACCAACAAGTTTTTGTCATTTCCCTTCTCCTCAGGACGTTTTTAGGTTCAGTCCCCTCCCTCTTTCTCCTCCTCCTCCTCCTCCTCCTCGTCTCCTCTCCTCACAGTTTGTGTGTTTTTGTCTCCTAACCTTCCTGTGTCCTTTAACCTTCTGACGTCTTGCTGCTCTTCCTCTCCTCTCAGGGTCAGTATTGACCCGGCCAAACGGCAGACGGCCAAAACAGGGCCTGCCATCCCCTCTACCCAGGGAGGAAAGACCCTTAGTAAGTCTCTTATAAGCCTGTCCTTCCGTCCTTCCTTCCTTCCTTCCTTTCTTCCTTCTCATCATCCTCCGCCATGTTTTTTTTCTTTTCTCGGCCTGTCCTCATGTCCATACATTTTAATATATTCTTTCCCTCTCTCTTTTTCTTTCTTGTCGTGTGTTCATTGAGGAAATTTTCAGATTCCCATTTTTTCTTTCAGATTCAGGAGCGGAAGATATAGAGAGTTGTAGGAAGATGAAGATCTAGCGTAAGGGGCTGTTTCAATCCCTCAATCTCTTCTTCTGAGATAAAGTCTTGAGTTGTGTGGAGGGACTCCCCCTCACCCCCACACCCCCGGTCTGGTCCTATCACAGCCTCTGTGACCGACCCTCTGCTGTCCGTCCTGTCTGTCCACCTGTCCTCTTGTTGTCCAGTCTCTGGAGCTGTCGGGGATTTTAGAGTCACTTCCTCCTCCACCCTCATCCTGTTTTTCTTTCTGTTCTCCAGGCTGCAGTGCATGCTGGGAGCCATGTTAACCATAAACCCGTCCTGTGAGAGGAGCAGGGAGCTTTCTACTATTTTTGCTTTTTCTAATCTCTTGTGATATTACTCAGACATTGATTCAGAGACTGGTTTCCTGCCTGTCTAACCGTTTCCCCCCAGTAAAAGCAGCACATTAGAAACACTGTTGCTCTTTGCTGGTGTTGCTGTCTTTAGGAAAATTCCTATTTTCTGGCAACATTATGGATAAAATCCCTCACAGTTTTTATTTTTTAGGAAGGACAATCAGTTTACGGAAAAATTACCAGAAAGAAATGCAAGTCTTTGTCTAATCAATCGATCAAATTAAATCGAAGTCAAAGTACTTTATCACGTCGATGCATAAGTATATAAATATCCAAGTCTTCCTTATTTAAGAGAAGATAAGCGGGGGAACTCAGGTGTGGCAGCACAAAGACAGAAATATGTACAGATAAAATAGGGAAGTAAAAAAATAATAAGAGATACTTACAACTAGAATAATTATAGAACTAAAAATAGGAACTCTATAAGAGCAATTGAAGCCCAAGTTACACGTAAGAAAGTCCAGTATATACGTATGTAAACAGCGTACACCAGAATAATATATAATTAATGGTGTAGTAATTTAGTGTTTTAATATAGTAACATAATAAAAATACAATACAGTGTAGAATGTAGTAGACAGTATAACATATGAACATAATATAGTATGATATAGTGTAAGGTGGTATATAATAATAGAGAATACATTTATTACTTAATACATAGGGCAATATTAAAGCTAACCTGGTATAGAAGACAGCTCTCTGTAGCCAAATGTAAATCATCTGGTGCTGTATATTATAGTATAAGCTGTAGCTGCAGTTTAAAAACAAAAAAACTATTTATCTTTTAATAATTCCGATTTTTGTTTTGACAAGTGAAAAATAACGAACTAGCAACTTCTGATCAGACAAACTTGAATGCGTAACTCTCCCTCATAGTAGATGCAGCCGATATCCAGGAATTATTTGTTCTTCAAATCGTTAGTCTTGTAGACTTTCAAACCAAGGCTTTCAGAGAAGTCGTAACTTATACGTGAATGATGCGGGGACAACCGTTTGGACATTAAGCCCAGGGGTGTAGTGCTGTTTGTTTAGGTACCGGAACGCACTGGTGACACGGGTGCATGCGTGGACGTGCGTGCTTAAATTGTGGCTCGTTTCGAAGATTATTTAACCACTGTTCCTACGGTGGCACGTTCCCACACATCAGTCAGCTGTAACTATCAAATGAAAGGATGCTTTGCTGCCTCGTAACCTTGACTAGCTAACAGTTAGCTAGCTATAGACTGAGAAGAAAACTAAATCAATTAAAATTACTGTGCTGAGCCAAAGCTACCGCCAACTTTTAAGGTGGAACGTTTTAGTTTTTTTTTGCATTTAACTCAATGCATGAGTTGACTTTGTGAATCAATCAACACATCTTAAATGTCAATACGAGAACTTTGACCATTTCATTTGTGTTTATTATCTCTCTGGCATGATATACAATTATTGGATCTTCAAGCACTTCAAAAAATTACCACGAAAAAAACAACTTATTATTAGGGCTGCTCGATTATGGAAAAAAATATAATCAGGATTATTTCGGTCAATATTGAAACCACGATAATTTAACACGATTACTTGTTGGCTTCTGGAATGATGTTGCAATTATTGAACTTAAAAAACAGTGGAAAAAGTTAAATTAATCAACAGAAAAAAACGCATACATACAACTGAAATTTGCCTTAATACTAAATTTAATTTTTTCATTCAGAACACGAGAAAATAAGAGTTTACTTGCAAAACGTAATGAGCTAAATAATTGTTTTTCTCAATTATTCAGTTTTTGTGATCATTGGGAGCCGAAATCATAATCCCGATTTAAATTTTGATTAATTGCACAGCCCTATTAATTATGCAAACTGCAAATATTCGGTTTCCTCACTTGGACTTAAAAGGCGGCGGAGCATTGTTCCGGTGCGTTCCAGCAGCACTACACCCCTGATTAAAGGCCGTTTTACAGTCGCCGTAGCAGAGCTGGTGCGCGCCAGTGTGACGTCAAAATGACGTAGATCTCGCTGGCGCGCCAGGGTTTTGAGTGCGCGTCCAGCGGTGCGCAACAAAGCGGAAACGGGAAGCCTGAACGAGCTCGAGGGCAACCGGATGCCAGGACGCAGAGTGACTGCAGGTCTCTCTGGTAAACTTACTGGGTTAAGAGGAGTTCTTTTATGGTGAATGAAAGGCTCGATCTGACAAAGTAGCTCATCCAATCAAATTGAAGCATTGACGTCAATGCTGCTGCCAGTTCTGCCATTGTTTACCTTTTTCTTCTTCTTCTAGTCCGTAGAAAGAGCAAAGTTGGTAGCCTTTCCTCATTAGCGCCACCTCTGTTCAGGAGAAGACTGCAACTAGTGTCGCGACCACCACGCGCAAGTATCAACAGTTCCGGCGCTCCCATGACGTCACACTGGCACTCGACAGGTCTGCCGCGGCGAGTATACCCCGCGTTTTTTAGCCATTCACATACAGTTCATGCATAAAAACATCATGCGACAAAGTTCTGCTAATCATACAACACTTTGTTTCTCCTATTGTAACTATATTTAAATTAATTAGAAGTCATGTTTGGCCATACATGGAAGATCGTGACAAGTTTGTTGAGCCTCAGCCTTATTTTAGAGAAGTAAAGAACGGACTTCTGCTGAGTTGCTGAACGTGTTGCTGCCTCAGTCACAGGGACACGATTGTTGTCGGGGAACATTTGGTTTTATTTTTAGAGCCGCAAGCTTTTCCCTTTTGCAAGGAGCGTTTCCCCTCTGCATCAACCCAGAAATGTCGCAAACCGTGTCCTAGTTTTGTTTGTGGATGCAGCTTTCCCACTTTTCCTTAGTGTCTTTTGACTTTGAGATGGAGTTCTAGTCTTTACAAGGAACATGAGAACAAAGACCCAGTCAGAATACAAGATCTAAAGTTAGACGACCAATGGTCAATAAAAGCCTTCACCGCTGTCCGTAACCTCAGATAATAACACTTTTAAAAGGTGATAATTCACAAAACTATATTAACCTGATCTGATCAATTCTGTTTTCAAAATGAATACTAAACACCATTTAACAATTAAGGTTTTGTTTTGCACATTTTTATTTTTAAAACGTAATTTTAAACGGTGAAAGACAGTTGAACCTCAAGGCAAGAACTGTTACTCTGTACAGCTCCAAACCTTTTCTGGAGCTTTTAACCGCGTCTCATGGTCTTCCTTAGGTAGATGGAGCTAATTCAATCTTTTTTTTAACCACTGAGGAAGTCTGAGAGATGCAGCCGAGATGACATAGATTTTGTTCCACTGTTATATTAGATGGAACATTAGGATAAGGTTAATAATGAACTTTTTAACCTTCATGTATATAGTTTTTTTTTTTTTTTTTTTTATGTACTTGTTTTTACATTTGCTAATTCAGAATATTAAATTTAACCATATCTGCTATTACTACCTTAGAACCATCAAAAAGGAATACATTGTTTTTTTTTATTAATAATTTTTTTGAGGAGGAAAGTAAAGTAAAAGAAAAGGGGTAGAAAATAAAGATATTGGAGATTGTCACGAGGGATCGACAAATACTGGTATTTCAAGGGCCGATAACCTATTAGTAGTTAATTAAACCAATAACCAGGGTTGGGTACCCAAACCCGGTGCTAATATGGCACCGGTGCCTCAATGACCGGTATCTACCGGACCGAATAGCAACGCGGATTCCGGTGCCACTTAAATGCCTCCTGTGCTGCTCTCTGATGCTCTGAAACAGACGATAGAGGCAACAGGAGCATCGCCGCACGTGACGCTAGTTAATACTTCACTTGACAGCAGGTAATGTTAGCCTAGCGTTAGCTAGTTAACATTACACCTGAAAGCAGGCAACGTTAGCCTAGCGTTAGCTAGCAGCTGGATTAAACAGTTAAAATGCTGACAGCTAATCGGTGTAAAAGGTGTCTGTATTTCACTGTAAAGGATTCCAACAGCGGGACGCAGTCTGCAGCTCCCGTTGTCAGAAAAACAGCACAGACGGTGCGTTCACTTGAAGCCTCGTGGTGCATTCAAAGTTATTGTAAAATACCCTATTACCCTATTTTTAGTATCTGTTCAGGCACCATTTAGGCACCGTTTTAAAAGTATTGTTTTAGCAACAGTATTAAAAAAAAAAAAGATGATACCCAACCCTACCGATAACCAATATTTGGAACCCTACAAACGCTTGCTTTAAGCAATTATTTAATAAATGAGAAACTTTCAACATAATGGCCAGTAACAGAGAGCCAGATAGTGTTCTAGTGGGCGGGACATTAAGTCCGACTCAGTGGTGAGTGAAACCATAGCAGAGGGACAGACACAGAGCTGTAGCCGAGCCAAAGTAGACCACTTTTTAATTATTGAACTTTATCGGTTATCAGGCAAATACAACGCAGATACAGATAATCTGCAAACTGCCTAAAAAAAACGAGTCCCACCGCACCCTCACCTCCCTTCCTGTAAACACCACCCTACCTGAGTCTCACCTGTCGGCTGGAGTCCATGTTGTTGTTCTGCTGTCATTTGGGTCGACGCAGTCGCACCGGTTCCTGAGATGCATTTCTGTGTTTTCGGAGTGTTTCTTTCTGTCTGCTTTAAAGTGTTGGTTTCAGTTTGAGATCAGTGTCTGAACATTCATCGCTGTTTTTATTTTTCTCTCATGACTCTTCACTGGAAGTCCAAAAAAAAAGAGAATTTATAACTTCCATCTCTTTGTGTTTTTGTGTTCTTCGGTGGTGGCTCTCGTTTCACATCGGTGTCACTCTCCTTCTTATTTACACGTCACATTCTCTTTTTTTATTAAAAAATAAATTGTTTCTTGTCGGGCACAATCCACATCTTTTTATTTTTTTTTTTTTTTTTTTCCTCCCCCGTCTGATCTTCTGATGCACCTCAGAGTCTCAACCGAGTTTGAGAGAAACGGGAGACTTGAGGGCTCAAGGTGAGGTTAAACCCCCCCACCCCCACCCCCCCCAAAAATGTGTTGGTGGCCCTTTAAATGTTCAGTTTGTCCTCGTCTTTGCACAGGAAGCCCTCTCTGCTTTGGGATGTTTGAAAACCTGTGTGTTTTGGCTTGTTTTCTATTGTACTTTTTGCATGGCTCTGTACCCGTGTGCTGCTCTGTTAGCATGGCATATTTGTCTTGTCAACTTGAAAAATAACCCCCGCCCCAAAAAGAAATACCATTAACAATACAGCATGGATGTGTCTAGCCCTAGTTTACATTACATTCATAGTTACAGAGCTACGTTTTCCGGGAAAATTAAATACAGATATTTAAAAACACGTTCTCCTCAAAGAATCCTTTTCACCATCTGGATTAGAAATAAATTCCTTCCACTGTTCAATAAACTAGATTTTATTTAAACCCATTTAAACTCCATTTTTCTGTGCTTTTGGTTCAGTTTAAAGGACACAAATGTAGGATTTCTGTAGAACAACGCTGTCCCTTTTAAAGTTTAGATTTTTGTTCACAATCTTTTTTTGGCATATTCTAATGAACTTACTCAACTGAACTTTAAGCCTCTTAAATGTATGGAAACAAAATAGGACCGTTTTTACATTCATTTGAATACTTAAATGTATTTTTTGATCTGCTCTATTGTCAATGTTTGACTTGAGCCCTTCTCCTTTTTGATTGTATGAACTTATTGAGTTCAATATTTCCTTGCTCACTTTGTACGGCACAAGAAAGCTACACATGGTATTTTGTAGGAATAAACTAACAAATGAAAGAATAGAATATGTGCCGCCTTGGTGGGATAACGATTAGGGAGCTTGCTGTGTAACTATAACGTCCCCGGATGGATTTGGGCACAGAATTGCCAAAAGAAATATCTTTGAAGTAATATATAGATGGATTTAAAGTGAGAAAGCCCAAAGTCCCCCCCAAAGGGACTTACCATCTCCAACAGAAAACACTGTTCACCAACTGCTCCAAACAGCTCTATTGTAGTCCAGCCTTTACTTCAGAGACCAACGTGGTCACTTTGTAACACACGTTATAATGCTCGCCTAGCTGCTAGTGTGGCACCCCCTCATACTCTGCTTCTGACTGGCTAGTAGTCCTTACCTAGCTACTGAGCATGTGTGACTCCCAACAAATATGGATCAGAAGTGAGATGCCTCACTCTGTAGCTAAAACGGAGTGTTCAACACACAGGGTGAAAAGAGGAGCTGCAGCAATGTGCAGTACCACAAAAATATGGTGTTTTCTGAAAATTAAACCATGTAAACCTATTCTGGTACAACCTCTAAATACAATTATGAACCTGAAAATGAGCATAATATGAGCACTTTAACTGATAATTAATCTTCTCAATTTTGGTTCATGTCGTATAAATTTATCAATATTTTTTTTATCCAGATGGTTAAAGGAGTCTTTTTAAGGGATCTGGGAATACTTTCAGAAAAGCGTTTAATTTTGTTAAACGATCTTGCTGTTTATAGTTTTTTTTTTTTTTTTTTTGGAAAATGAATGCTGAGCTTTGTGATTGGAATGAAATGATGCTACTGTATGTGAGAGGCTTGAACTTGGGGTTGGTGGGCGTGTCCTAGTGGAAACCAAACGCACACCCAGCCACAAAAACCAAATGGATTTTAAAAGAATAGTTTGTTATTTTGGGAAATTCGCCTGAGAGTTAGATGAGAGGGCCGGCCAAAAAATAATCCGGTAAAACCTAAACCTGTCATTTTCCACACACAAGATAGAACATGTTCATTTGTAGCTGGATTTTTGTTACCTTTTGGACAGAGCCAGGCTAGCAATTCCTCCCCCCTGTTTCCAGTCTATGTGCTAAGCTAACTGACTGCTGGCTGTAGCTTCACATTTCTCATACAGACATGAGAGTGGTATCAATCTTCTTATCCAACTCTCAGCAAAAAAGCGAATACAACCCTAAAAGTTTAAACTATTCCTTTTAAAATTTTGACCAGCTGCTTTGACTGATGTCCCACCGTCTATTTAAAGGTGCCATAGGTAGGGTTGGGAAGATCCAGGACTTAGCCAAAGAATTTGAACATCAACAACTTCTCAGTCCCTCCCCCCTTTCTGCTAAAGCCCAAAACGTTCTCCTAAGCCCCTCCCCCCCCCACAAGGGAGAATTAATGCGTGTGCATGAGCAGTGATTGACACGCCATTAGACACCTCCCCCTGGCCCTGATTGGTGCATCTGAACAGGGAGCTGTGGATTTTTGCAAATCCCACTACAGGCTGTATGTGGTGCCAGAGGAGCCGGATTTCTTCTTAAATGACCTCTTCCTGTAGTTCTACTGGAACATAGGGTCAGTGTCAGCAAATATGACAGAAAGTTAGTTTGATAAGGCTTACCTACTGCACCTTTAATCCACCAAAGAATAAAACATTCTTTGGTGAAACAGTCAAAGCAGCTTGTGATGAAGAAACGGCGAATCAAATCTGCCATACTAATTTTTTTGTTTTTTTGTGCGTGTGTTTCTCCCCCGACAGTCGCCATGTACCTGGGGATCAAAAAGGGGAAAATAAAGACGGTAAACCCCGCTCCCTCAGATTCACTTGGAGTATGAGGACCACCAGCTCCATGGAGCCTTGTGACATCATGCGGGAGATTCGCAAGGTGCTCGATGCCAACAACTGCGACTACGAACAGCAAGAGAGTTTCCTGCTTCTTTGCGTCCACGGGGACGGGTGCGCCGAGAACCTGGTCCAGTGGGAGATGGAGGTTTGCAAGCTGCCCCGTCTCTCGCTCAACGGCGTCAGATTCAAACGGATATCCGGCTCATCCATCGCTTTCAAAAACATTGCTTCCAAAGTTGCCAACGAGTTAAAGCTATGAACAAAAAGGGGTTTAAAAGTATACATATATATATCTAGAAGTATTTAAGCTGTACAATCATCCAAGTAGCAGTTTCCAAATGTCTCCTTTTTTTAAACAAAATACAGAGTATTGTATTGAATATTATAATGTATAGATTAAGGCTTTTGGCAATAATCACTGAATTACCTACTAATATCTCAGTCTATTCTGGCCACACGGGGTCGACAGTAACGAGTTGAATATGATTTGTCATGCTGTGAATGTGGACGAAAAAAAAAAAAAAAACCTTTTTAGTCTTATTTATTTCATCTTTTTTGTTTTGTTTTTCTCTTCTATAAAGAAAAAAAAAAGGACGTAGCGGTTTTTTTTTTTTTTGTTTTCAGTGTAAATAATGTATCTTTACTTTCAAGATGGCTTCACTGCAATACTCCTTTTGTTCTGTTTTTCTTTTGTATTTGGTTAAAAAGTAGAGATGATGGGGAGTCGGTGTAAATGCTCACTTGGTTGAAGGGTCACTCACGTCTCAATTAAAGTGTCTGTCAACTTGAATGTCTCACGCTGATTATTTGTATCTGGACAAGATGAAAATATATATATATAAAAAAAAAAAAAAAAAAGTTTGCTTCTGTGTGGAGCTTCATTCCAGTATTTAAATGTAGTTTTTCAGTGTTTGAAGAAAAGGATTGAAACCCAAGTTTTGGCCATTTTAAAAAGAAAAAATGGATGGTTTAAAATAAAAGCCTTAAATAAATCTGGGCTTGTACATTATAGAAACAATGACTTGATGTTGAAGTGATTATTTGGAAATCTGGTTATTCTCCTTTCCACTTTGAGATACTGAACTGAGACTTCCCAAAAGGATATGTAGTATCTTGTAAGTAAGTACTCGTCTCCGTAAGTATTCTGAGGTCCAAAGACGTCTGTGTTGAGGTTATTAAGTTGGGTAAGGGTTGACTATTGGTGCTTTCAGAAAATTATTAAACACAACGAGAGTTTATATAAATAATCCGTACCATGGATAGAATGACTAAGTGGTTAAAGGCAACAGCCTGGTAAGTCCAGAAAACACTTTAATGTAATGCAGCCTTTAAAACCAGGAAAAGACTAAACTTGTGTCATGTCATATTACAATATAAAAAAAAAGTAAAGATGATATGGTCTCATATATCAAAGTCCAGTCCTACCTGCAGGTCACATTAGACTCAACGTTGTAACACTACCGAGGGTGATTAGAATTAGGATACCTTGATGATGTTACATTAGAAATCTCAGTGTATGAAATCAGAGAAGTTTGAACCAGAACATTATTTTATCGTTTTTTTATTTTTATTGCATTTCCATCCTCACAGGAACCGTTTCATTTTAAATACACTAACAAGTCCAAACTGAGTGCGTTTCAGGACAGAGTCAAACATTCATTCAAACAGAGGGGACGGAGGAGGAGGAGGAGGAGGAGGGGTTGCTGGGCATCGGGAGGGTTTTACTTCTGGGCGGGCATGATGTCGTCGATGGACTGGCCCTTCTCCAGCTTCTTCTCCATCTCCACCAGCAGCTTGACTCCGTCAACCACCATCTGCACCAGCTCCACCTCGGAGAAGCCCAGTCTGTCGGCGTTGGAGATGTCGAAGACTCCGCCCACGGCGGCCGTGTCCACTCCACCTGACGGCGCGCGACAAGACGCATTCAAAAGAACGTCCACCAACTGATTCAAAGACTAAAATTCAGCCGCGATTAAATTGCACGGCCCTACAAAACGTAATAATGAAGGTTGTACAAACCGGTTCCGCGTTTCTGGAGCCTCAGCTTCTTGAGAACCTCCTCGAACTTGGCGTGTTTGCTCATGTTTGGCAGCTTGACGTGCACCCCCGCGCGCAGGCCGGTGCCCAGGTTAGAGGGGCAGGTGAGGACGTAGCCCAGGTGCTCGTTCCACATGAAGGCGTGGCTTCTTTCCTTGAACAGGGTCTCAATCTGAACACAAGAGAACCAGGGTGATTGTACAGATCATAGAAGTCAATATAAAAGCACAATCATTTACTCCAAACAGCTCTTGGAAGTCCGGCTCATGTACTCAGTCTCCCACGACTGAGAAACCCCAAAGTATTTGGGATTTCAGATTTTAATGGTACATACTCAACATGCCCATTAGACTAGGGCCAGTGTCCATTCATGTAAGGTGCCATGTGTGAATAGCGAAGCCAGAAAATCCTTTTTTTTTTATACAGGAATTATTTTATGGAATAGTCTTCCACTTCATATCAAAATGGCAGTAACGATAAAGTTAGGGCCTACTTATGGAATAAAATAGATAATTAGGGGGAAATAAAATCTAGATTGGGGACAGGGAAATGTATTGTTTGTTAGGTCATGGTGTTTCAGCTGGTTTTTAGATGTGTAGTTTTATTTTTTATTGTTTTAATCGTAGGACTGTATGTGTTTGCATGTGTTGTATGTCCTGTTCTTACATCAGGGACCATGTTGGAAAAAAAGTGTTTCTCGCTTTTACATGTTATCCCTTTGATCCCCTTGTTGTCTTTCTATATCCATAAATAAACCAAACCAAAAAACGCCAGATTTGCTGCTAACCTTGGTGAGTCCGGTGCAGAAGCGGTCGAACACTTCCTTCATGTTCCCGCCTTTCTGCATGGAGATCACACGCAGGTGATCCTCCTCGTTCACCCACACCAGGAAGGTCTTGTTGTCGTTGTGCCTTCAAAAACAAATGGATTTAAAAATTTAAATGAAATCTCCCAAAAAAAAAAAAAAAAAAATAAATACACACACAAGGCTGTGTGCCGGTAATGCTAAAGTCTCACCAGATGCCCCTGGCGTCGGGCCAGTCGCGGCCCATCCCTGACGCCAGCAGCAGAGGAGACACGGGCTTGTCAAACAGGAAGTGGTCGTCGATGAGCTGCTGCTGCTCCGCCTCCGTCATGTTCTTCAGGGCGTAGTATTTCCCCTTCAGGTCTCCGCTCAGGGAGGCCAGAGCTGCAAGTTTGAAGACCACACATCTCAAATGTCAAAAAAAAAAAAAAAAAAAAAAAAAACTGCAGAAATTCAAGTTGGGGCTGTTAATCGTTTTGTTGCCTTTAATAGTTATATATTTATTAATTTGTTGTCATGTTTGAATTACACAGCTACACAAGTTTGCAGGGCTGCTCCCTTTTAGTCGATTAGTCGACTAATCGGTCATTTTGGTCTCAGTCAACTTAGATTTCTTTAGTCCATTAGTCATGTTTGATGCCTTTTTTCATGCTGAATGACTTATTTCCAAGAAACGTACGAGCACTTCTCTGGTAAACACAAGAATTAAAGTGGTGCTTTAGCAGGACTCTTTACAGAGAAACTCAGATTTACACATCTGTCGATTAAATCAACTAATCGATTCAATTGAATGAGTGTTAGTCGACTAAGAATTTCTTCAAAATCGAGCACGGTTTCATTATCTCATTAGTATCTTTAAATTTGGTTACTTCAGTATCTGTTGGTGCTTTGGTTTTGAAAGTACCATGTGGCCTTAACCACCCAGGCTAGCTATCTAGCTATCTGAGCAGAGATGAGGTAGGTAGACACCCAGTAGGGCTGATTGTTTGCCAGACAGAGAGACACCATTTCTCTTTGTTGAAATGTTTACGCCTACCAAAAAACTGGAAACCATAACCTCCCAGAACGCCATCTTTTGCCTGGACAAGGAACATTTCGAAACTATGCAAGATTCACTCTTTCGGTGCCTCAGTGGCTGTTTGGTTCCAAGTTGGTTTGTGGACAATATCGGCACAACGCATGTTTGCCTCTACATGAGTTCTGTACTAGAACGTTATTCATCGTGCTACCACTAGAGGGAACCCACCACTAAACAAAAGGAGACCAACCAACACCACGCTGACTACACTGAGCACCACTGGTTCAGGCCACAGCCTTCTACTCTCGTACACTTTACACACAAGAGGCCTCTCGTCTCTCCCTGGGTCAGGGCCTCAGCAGAGTACCTGCAGAATCAGGGTGTGAGGGTAGCAAAAATCTCTGCAGACCCCCCACATCCTGGTCACAAACTGTTCAACCTCCTTCCCTCTGGTAGGCCATACAGGGCACTGTTCGCTAAAAACCAGCCAACACAAAGACAGCTTCTTTCCCCAAGTGGTCACTCTGTTGAACGCTCAGAAACAGCCCCCACCCTTACAATGAACAAAGTCAATCATCACTGTTCTGCTCATATATTTCAATCTCACATTGCACTGAACGGCCTTGCACTATATTTAAATCTTAATCTCAGACTATACCAATGTTGCACTATTCCTTCCCACTCTTCTTCAATCGTTATTGTACATTTTTTGTAAATTCTATCGTTATACTGTATACTTAACAGTATTTTTTTTTATATTTCTTACCATCCTTTGTTTTTATTCTTAATATGTTAAGTGAGTGTTATACATGTTGAGAGCAAAGTATTAACCGGAGTCAAATCCCTTGTTTTTGTTCGCAAACCTGGCCAATAAAGCCGATCGTGACGCTGATTCGGATTTAGCCGGTAACGATCGACAGGTTCAAGCGTCCCGTTTACCTTCGATGGAGAGCTTCTCCACGGCGCGCCTCTCTCCTCGGCTGCAGTGAGGCGGCAGGCAGAAGCCGCGGACGCTGCGGCCGGTTCGCACTCGGGAGCTCAGGACGTAGTTGGAGTCGAGGTCATCGCCACCCTTTGGAGAAAATAAATAAAATAAAAACACATGTTCAGGGGTTAAAGCAAGAAACCATTTGTAAGTGTGAAATGCTGCCCTGGAGGAAATGTGTACAATGTATTGAATCAAGTTATTATATTAAAAAAATTAATTGGTGCATGGTGCCTGAGAACTTGAAAGCCCTGCATGTTAGTTTCTCTGTTGGGTGTTCCGGTCAGCCTGGTTAGCTGAACAGTACCTTCAGGTTGCTCGGGTTCAGGTCGGTCTTGTGCTTGTCTGAGGGCTTGTATCCCCCATGTCTGTCCTCGATCACGGGGTCCAGCAGCTCTTTGAACACCTCGTAGGTCTCCTCATCTCCGGCGACGCAGCCCACGGTCATGATGAAGGGGTGGCCTGCGCACAAAGACAACCGGGGGTCACCGAGGAGACGGTGGACACAGAGGGGACAGACTGACCAAACATCCTCACTAACTCAATTTTGCTTTGCGTGTCATCGGGGCTCAGGGTGGGGCCGTGTTACTGTACCAGGATTATCAACCCCTGTCTGAATGACACCATCTATGGTGAAGCCGTTGGGTGTAGCCCGCTCTCTCAGCTTCTTGTAAATGTCCAGGGTTAAGAACTTGGCCATGTGGTTGCTGTGCTGACTGAGATCTGGGAACTCATCCTCGGCCGACAGCCTCTTCAGCGTCAGCTTGGCCATGTTCCCAGAGCTAAACAGAAACACAGTCTACAGGGTGAGGGAGCGTCAACCTGCTACGCTGCAGAGACCGGGTTCACCCGAATACTCCGGAATCAGGGTACAGCATTAGCACCATCCACAAGCCCAAATGCTGGTAAAAATATGCAAGTGGCTGGTAGATTTGCTTCACTCACCAACCCCCCACCAAAAAAAATACAAATAGTAATCTATTGAGTGGCTGGTAAAATCTTAACAGTCACTAGCCAGACAAAAAGTTAATTTTGAAGCCTTCTCTGAATGGTGTAAACTAGAGCCCAACCTAGGCATTTTCCAAACTATCAGTATTTATAATGGCTGATAAATGAATATTTAAAAAATGTAATAAAAAAAGGGACAAAAACCCCCTTCAACCATGTTCTGAGTGGTGGCGTTGCATAGTTTGTGCAGCAGAGGGCGCTCTACAACCTCCCTGTTGGAAACACTGTTTTAACCCTTTGTTTCAGATCTTAAGTTTGTATTTTTATACAGTTTACTTATCAGAACTTTTATATTTTGATATTCCTCTGTCCTGTTGTGACAGTAAAACAAGTTTATTTTTAAACTGCATTATCATATTATTTAGTGAGGACTCATAACTATAAGTACCCAAGGTTAGGGAAAGCAGTTTTTCTGGATTTAAAAAAAAAAAAAAAAAAAAAAAAAGAGCCCGACGGATAAGGGATTTTTAACGCAGATATCTGGTGATTTAAAAATCCGATATATCGGCTGATATCTGATATATTTTTAAATCACCAGATATCTGCGTTAAAAATCCCTTATCCGTCGGGCTCTATTTTGAACCCTGCTCTGAATTGTGTAAACACTGTTCAGCTGATACAATTCATCTACACTCATTTTACGACTCTAAGTGACATAATGAAACGGGGAAAGCAGCAGTGGATTATCAGCTCCCGCCCTGCATACATTATGCAACACTGCTAATCTTTAACATTTGTTATAAAGATGCGCAATATGCTCTGATCATCGGGGCCCCATTTAGAGGAAGATGGAATGTTTTCTAACCGATTCAGCAATCCATGTGTCTCTAAATGTTGGCCATAGTGTATTAGCCCCTTGGCAAGGTCACAGTGCAGAAAGCTGTGAGCTCCTCTCTCAGGAGCGTGGAGCAGAGCGCCGCTGCGGTTATTAAAGGCGAACAGATGGTCGAAAAGCTGCTTTTTTTTTACCTGGGTTATCAACCCCAGTCTGAATGACATCATCCAGAGTAAATCCACTGGGTGTCTGTTTGCTCCTCAGCCGCTCGTACATAGCAGGAGTCAGGATTTTGGCCATATGATTGTTGTGTTTGCTGAGGTCCGGGTACTCCTGCTCCGAGGTGTACTTCATCTTCATCTGGTTGTGCGTGTTACCGAAAGGCATGGTTGATCCCTGGGCGGAGGATGGGAGGGAAGACACGGTGAAAAGCAGCGAAATAAACCCAATGACTTCTACAGCTCGTCCCGAGATTATGATGGACGTTTCATTTTTAGCTCAAATGACAATGAAATATCCTGCAGTGAACAGTGTCCTGAATGCGAATTAAACAGGTGCAGAAAAGTGTAGCAGACATTTTGACACACATTTTATGCATCGTATAATTCTTGATTATTTTTATTAAAGCTACTCAAACGGATAATGAAGAGCGGAAGTATTCATTAGCCGAGATAATCTGTCTCTAGCCTACGGTCCAGATATCATTTAATCGTTAAAAAAGAAATCTAAAGGTAATCCGCACGTGTGACGGAATTTCGATCAGAATTAAATCATATTCCTACCTGTTGTCGGATTTGAGGACTACTACTACCAGTGGTTGATACAAAGATCCCTATTGTTCCAGCCGATGAGTTTACTAATCATCAGCAGCGGCCTAACAGCAAGCAGCTCTCCGGTCAGACTGGCGGATGATGACAGGAGGTCGTTATTTATACTGGACCATCTCTCCTCCCATTGGTCTGTATTTGTAGTCCATTCATTTAATTGGACACGCGCGCTGCTTAAAGTGGGGACTCCTTCTACATACACAGATTACACTAGTTTATTCATCTTTTTGTGCAATAAATCCTAATTTGCAGATAATATACAATGTAAACGAATCAACCCAACAATTATTTTTTTTCCCAACATTCGTCCACTAACGTTGAGTGGAACTGAAGTTGCGTTCAAGTACATTTATAATGATTAATCTAATCAAATAAAATTTCATCAGATGCAATTGCTCTTCTGATGTTAGCTAATTCACGGGCAGTGGTGGCAAGTAACAAAGTAGCCATGTATTTTACATTTAAAAACTATACAATTACAGCTACTTGGGTTTTATAGCTCTAAATAATGTGAGTAAAGAGTTTTACTTGTAACGTTAATTAAGTATTTTGACAGAAAGGTAATTGCTAAAAAAAAAACAATCTGTGTAGGCTATAGCTACTTCTTCCATCACATGTGGCTTATTGTTTCTGTATGTCCCTTTTACTACTTGAGCATGGTGTAATTTTAATTCAAAAACAGCTTTATCATATTTCGGGAGATCCCGTCCGTCTACATATATGGTCTATATTCTGGAGCCTGATAAAAAGTATGCGGTGCCTGCGGGTGAAAAACAGATTTACTAATCATCTGGACAGCCTCTTTGAATCCACCGTGTCGACGAAGGGAGTTTACGTATTAGTGAAGCGGCTCAGCATCCGGTCACGTCTTCTCAACTTCCCCTGAAAACAACACCACGTGTGAGGGAAATGAATGGGTAACTGTCAGCGCTGTCCACACATGCACATTCAACGGCATTAAGGGCACGACCTACCGTTTACTGACCAACGTTTGTGTTCGTTTGTTTTAAAACTCAAAAGAACGCTGCTTCTGGAGAAGGTAAGTGGAGAGTCCGCCAACGGTTCTGCTGAGCGTAGTTGACGGTTACAACAGCTAACGTTAGCATATTAGCTAGTTAGCCAGTGCAACCAGTTAACGTTCAAACTCAAACAAATTGAGCGTACAGACGTTTTGCACTGTGACCTTTCAGTGTGTTTGATGTTAGACAGTGTTTTAATATAAATTGAAGTAATTTATTTACAGTGTTTCCCCTAGGTTGAGAGCGTTTCTTCAAATATTTAACGTTATCAGTTGACGTTACTTTTCGAAATCCGCATGAACCACTCCTAACATCGGTATGAATTGGACCCACTGCGCAGCGTTTTTGAAAAATAAAATAAAAATAACCGTTGCTTTTACAACTAACGGTAATTCGCCTGTTACTCCCGTTATTTCCATACAAGCAATGACTATTTTTAAAAGTCAACTTGTTTTTTAAACTGAGTCTGGCCTTAATTTTGTGCCCACTACCACTTCCAGCAAACTTCACGCAGAACGATGAAGGCAAAACGTTAACTAGCTAGCTAGCTAAATATTCTCTGGTCCATCTCTGTTAAAACACCGAATTCGTTAGCACGTTAACCGTTAACGACAACATTTCAACTGATTTTTAGCAGTTTAGCTAGATACTCGACTGTCCTGCAGTTAGACCTCTTTTGACGGAGGTTTCCGTTGTGCAGTTATAAGGGAAACACTGTGAGCTAGCTAGCAATATAATCTAAGGTTAAATTATTAAAATGTGACCCAATACATTATCGCTAGCTATAACATTAGCTAGCTAGCTGCCACCTAACCGAACAGTCATCGATAACCTCTAGCTAACTTCAACGTCAGTTATTATCGAAAGGTTTCTGGGGGAAAACTTCTTCAGTTATCACTAGCTAGCTAACGTTATTGTGTCAAAGTCTGTTCCTCCATCGACTTGTGTTAGCTACATCTAGCTAGCTAAACCTAGCTAGCTACTTAAATCTTAGGCTAAATTAATCTCAAATTAACTTAAAAATGTAACGTTAACTCAACCCTCATCAAAGGAGTGCAACGATACGGGAAACACTTTGAAGGAGAAAAAGACATTAAAACAAACCCCGATTTTTCCCACAAGAAACATCAGAAATTTAAAATCAATCAATCAATCATTCATCCATCTAACTCACATATTCTCTAAGTTGTCCGACATGTTTTCTTTCGTGAATCAGCAAAGTGAATTCGTCCTGCTCTTTCTGAAGTGTGAGTTTAGTTAGATTAGCTATCTAGCTAGCTGTTGAATTAAACTACCGTTATTCTTCAGTTTGAAAGATGCTGGTTTAAAAAGATAACTGGTTTAGTGCGAGATAGTTAATCTAAAAAGGCTCGGGGGGCGGCGGCAATGCATAACCGTTAACATGGCAACGAGGACTTCCCCCTTTTTTAAATTCTTTATTAAACCTCAATCATTTGTATTTCTCACATGAAATCGTATGAGTTACATTATATTGTATACGTAATATGAAACATAATGTATCTAAACATAATAAATAAACTGACATCAATCATTCAACACAATTTTAATCAGGAGTTACAGGTAGTAATTCTTTCCAATATAGTAGTGCGACATTGTTTATCATAAGGGTTGATGTGATGTGTGATGATATATAAAATTGAATTCAACCAGTAAAATGTTAATATTTGGGAAGGACTTATGGAATTTACCAGCTAACTCAAAGGATTAATACTACATTAGAATTTAGTGAAAATGTCTCTGATGTCTTTAATTGTTTTGACGAACAGTTGAGTTTTTGATCAATTGTGAAAGTGGTTCCTGATTAATTGATTAATTTAACAATTTTAGATCTAATATAGAATATGCTATTGTGGTATCCACAAAATATGATAAACCTGTAGTTTAAAACCCAACCATGATGACAAAGGGTTTGGCACTCTCAAATTTCAATGAACAATTTCATATAAGCAACATTAAATGCGTTTAGTTTGACAGGCGCATGCACATGGAGACATGTAAATCATTTTGAGTTAATCTCCTACCTCCCTGTTACAGAGTGACGGTGCTCACCATGAGTTTTGTGGAGTACTCAGACTTCATTCAGGACGGGGACGTGGCCGTCGTCTACCTGGGCCATGAATCCATGATGCCAGTCAAGGTGCAGCAGGGCGCCCAAACGCAGACGCGCTACGGAGCTATTCGCCACTCCACAGACCTGATAGGTCAGCGGTACGGGTCGAAGGTCACCTGCAGCAAAGGCGGCTGGGTCTACGTGCTTCACCCCACACCTGAGCTGTGGACAGTCACCCTGCCGCACCGCACACAGATCCTCTACACCACCGACATCGCCACCATCACCATGATGCTGGAGCTGAAGCCGGGCTCAGTCGTCTGCGAGTCAGGTGAGGGTTCTTTCAGATTCAAGACAAATAGTTCTGTGTTTGTACATAGTATTTGTTAATCTTTTTAGAATGATTAAATCAAGAGAAAGTGTCACACAGTTTGCTAGTTGATAGGAAAACATGCACAGGGAACATTTGTGCTGTGTCTCATATCGCGCCCTACTGTACTTACAGTTGCTATTTTGAGTACATGTTGCGTTCCCACTGACGAAGTGTGGCCAACTGTAGTGCACTGTACGTACCCGGATGCTGCACTCAAAGCGGTCAAAATGCTGAGTGTGGAAAGCTGGACACTGCTTGCTCTCAACGGGTGCCATTTTTCTATGGAGAGCCCAGCTACAATTTACCATTAATCAGAAGAAGAAAAGTAAGTTCCTCTTAGTGCATAATGGCTGTGCAGTACCCAAGGGGGTAAGCTTTGCTTCAGAACTCGAACCTCCTATGGCGCCATTTTTATAAAGCCATCACCTCCCGTTAGCATTCCACTGACTAGCATTCATTTTGACGTCACTTTGACAGCGAATAACTTTACATCTGAAGCGTTTAAAGACTCTATTTGTCCATTGTTTAGTTCTAAAGAAACACGACAATGTATAAAAGGCTCCATTACCTTGTACCTCACGTTATGGCTCCGTAGCAGACAGACATTTTTGTAAAAATAGGCTAACAATTGTGTCACATAGTAGAGGAATTACCGTATAGTACAGGATAAGCTTGCAGGCAGTTTCGACTTGAGCTGTTTAGGTTTAATTACTAATGTTAACTAGCATTTTAGTTAGCAATGATTAGCCTGTGCCTATGTTATGTCCTTTACATATACCTACATTCTCCGTCTCTGTAAGATTGGGAATGATTGAGATTTCTCTTGGCACAGCTACCAGAAGACTTACAACTTTCAGACACGTTGCTCACGTTACATTTACGTTGTCTCTCTCGGTTGGAGGCTGCGCAGTAACGCTCAGCGCTCACCGGAAAAGTGCTTCTAATAGCCTTCACTGGCCTCCGTCTAGAGCAACGGGGTCTATTGGTCCATTATATACTGTCTATGGCAGTACCCTGTCGAAATGTACGCACTTCACAAGTGAGTACATGGTGTACAGTGTATTACATGTAAGTGTACTCACACTGTGGTATTGATTACTTTATTTAAGTTTAGCATCTGATTCTAATTCTTCACTGGTATCAAATCTTCAGCTTTAAAAAGCACCTAGATTTATTGTCCTGTTCACCTTTTGAGTCAGATGTCCCACAAAGCCTCAGCAGTTGATATTGAACATCATAGCTCACAGATGTGCCACAGAAAATTATGTAATACAGTATTTGTTGACCTTGTCACTTTGTCTTTTGTCTTCAGCTGCATCCTGCATTTCCATTAGTTTAATTCCAATGACAGAGTGTTGGGTGTGTTTTCCGGGTTAGCTGGAGCTGCAGTTTCTTCCATTCCAAGGGCAGCGAGGGGGGTGGGGGATGGTACAGGGTGTTAATATGTGTGCGGTGGTGCAGTGCTTCATCGTGTGTGTGTGTGTGTGTGTGTGTGTGTGTGTGTGTGTGTGTGTGTGTGTGTGTGTGTGTGTGTGTGTGTGTGTGTGTGTGTGTGTGTGTGTGTGTGTGTGTGTGTGTGTGTGTGTGTGTGTGTGTGTGTGTGTGTGTGTGTGTGTGTGTGTGTGTGTTCCTGGGTGATGGAATGAGCTCAGAAGGAAATTTGTTTAGTCAGCAAGAGGACTGCACTATTAACTCTGGCCGTTTTTTGTAATGCATATTTAACTCTCTCTGCATCCACATACATGCATTAGATTCAAACCATCACTCTGGACATCCTATTTTGCTTAAATTCCAAGGAATAATGGTTTTGAAATATGAATATCAAATTACCATTTTATTAAATTACTTCCTGAATGCAGCATTTTATTAGCTGCAAATAACTTTGCAGTGTTTTACAACACAGTGGTGACTCATAATGTCCACCCTGATCGTCTATAACCAGTACGTGCCTTCCTGTGGAGGCGTGACTTTTTGTCAGTGAGCTGTATAAACATGTAACGATTAGAGGTGATCGTTTTGTTGGCTCTTCTCACTTGGGCCTACAAGCCGAAACCACTGAAGGAGCATTCGGTCATGTAGAGGAGTCACCTTGGCCAAGCTAACTATTTACTGTAGGTTTTATTTTTTTACACGTGTATCGGTGCTTCAGTGTACTCAGTAAATACTCCCAGTAACTCAAGGGCTTTTGCGTCATTGTATTTAGGCTGCACCAATGGTACAGGGACACAATTTGCCCACCAACAAAGACCCAGGCTTTAAGTCCAGGTGGTACTGTTGTTTTGGCTTGTTTTTGCGTTCCAATGGAAACAGTTGTGTCGTAGACAGGGTGGGGTACCAAAAGCCGGTGCCACTTAAATGCTTGCGCTGTGGACAATGGAGGCAAAAGAAGTATCGCTGCACGTGACGTTGGTTAACCTTACACCTGGCCGCCGGTAACGTTAGCCTACCGTTAGCTAGTAAACACGGTTAAAATGCTCAAAGCGAAACGGTGAAGCGTGTGACTGTATTTCACTGGAAAGGATACCAAAACACAGGTCTTGAAATTAATTAAGAAATTGATCAGAAAAGGCTTGGTTGGACAAGCCTTGTTTGACATGTAGACACTTACCAATATGAAGCTTTTAACACGCATTACTGACAACTAGGGCTGCAGCTATCGCTTATTTTGGTAGTCGAGTATTGTACCGATTATTCCATCAATTAACCGCAACCAAACGACCGGTATCCACCGGACCGCATAGCGATGCGGGTTAGTTGCTCATTTCAGTGCCAATAAAATGCCTGCGCTGCTCTCTGGTGCTCAGTAACAGACATTCGAGGCAACAAAAGCATCACTGCGCATGAAGCTAGTTAACAATACACAGCCGGTAATGTTAGCATACCGTTAGCGAGTAGCTTGCTTAAACATGGTTAAAATGTTGACCGCTAAATTGGTCTACCGCAAGGATTCCAGTAGGACGTCGAACAGTCTGCAGTAGACTAGCTGCGCTTTTTCATTTTCATTAAGTAAATTTATTAATGTGGTTTCATGATTTTAAGTTTCTCGTGATGTTCTAATTACTGTTAAAGAAGCGTTTCAACATTACCATGAATGAGATACAGATTTTTTTTCTTTCTTTTTTTAAGGGCGTAGAAAATGGAAATTGATATGTGTATGAATTTCTGTATAGTTACCCTTAAAAAACAGACATTGATCAAACCTTATTTCATAGCAGCGAACAGTCCCCCTGAAGATTGTCCAGAACATCCACTTACAGTTGGCCTTTACTACAACATTTAGGAATTGAGTGCTTTACTGATGTCTACAGAGACAGAAGTGGGTTAATGATTGGAGGACTTTACTCTTTTATTTTCAATTCACTTTCTGCCTGCAGGGATTTCAAGTTCTTTGACCTCATTCACGGCTTTTGCTTCTCACCCAGGAAACGACCATGTTGGTTAACGACATGATAGTACTGGAGAACAGAAAGCAGAGCTGACCCACAGTGCAGGTCAACAGCCCCCTCCCCCATCATCATCCTCTACTAACTCTCGTACAGTAGCTGCCCACTGACTTGACGTCTTGTTCTGTGAGCAGATTAGAAACGCTGATATGAGTCAAGGGTAGCCTTGACCATTTGCATCAAAGCAAAGCCCTCATTAAGTATGGTGTAATATTTTGCTCTTCAGTACAAACTGTATTTGTAACACAGATTTGTAATGTTTCTATCCTCAATAAAAAGCTGGTGGTTAACGTGGCCACCATGTCTTTTAGCTGACACCTCTTAAAGGTCAAACAAAGTCACATTTCCTCTTTAGTACACATGGTTTAGCTGACGTGTCTAAAGGGTCAAACAGAGTTGCATTTCCTCTTTATGTACACATGGTTCATTACCACTAAGTAGCAGACAATACTGATACTACTACATGCTAATTATTTAGCCATGCTAGCAACGTGCCTAGGGATGACAAGGTCGATCAGCCGGACCACCACTTTGTTCTGGACTGAAATATCTCAACCACTGCTAAAGGGATTGCTATCAAATTGTGTACAGACCTTCATGGTCCCCACATGATGAATCCTAAACATTTTGGTGGTCCTCTGACTTTTCCTCTAGCGCCACCATCTGTTCAAAGTTTGACCTATCCAGTGATTTGGGACAAAAAAAAAACATTCATGAAATTTCTTGACGCCTTTTTGGATGGATTTGTCTGAAATTTGGTTCAGACATTCATTTCTACATGTTTATTTATTTAATTACATCGGACATGTTGTTTTTACGAGTTCCTTCTCCTCTGTGTGTCTTTGGCTTGTATTGAACAAATAACAAATGTGGAGTTATGTTTTGGGGCATCCCTAACTTGAATTAAACTTTCTTTCAGCCTGTGAGTGTAAACGGATCATAAGCAAGTCCTGGTTTAGAGGACAGTCTGACTTTGAGTCCGACTGTTTCATGTTCTCAATGTAAAAATGTGCCTCCAGTAACCGTAACGCAACAGATCCCTTTTTTATTAAATTTGTCCTTTCCCAGAATATGCACTCTGTATACTCGGATGCCAATTCCAATTTCAGAACAAAGGTTAAACATTTGTGTTCTATAATCACATTTCATTTTGTATTTACAAATTCCTGACATGATTTTACTCAAAACTGCTGATGTTGAGTGTATTTCTGGAGGACTTGGCGATTGACTTGAACACGTCAGCACGCTGGCATGAAGCCAGAGGTCCAGAGTTTGATTCTGTGCTGATTGATCGTCTTTTTAATGCGGATCGAGTTCAGATAGTGTTTAAGCTCTAGGTTCACCCATCACTCAGACAGAATGCTGCACAGCCATTTCCTCTCAACAGTAAACTCTGCTTTACAGATGGGGAACAATGTGTTCAGCCAATATAACGGTATAACAATAAACAAAGTCTTGGTTTAGTTATTTCAGGCTATAGTTATTTCAGACTATATGGCCATTTAAGTTTATTATGTCACTGCCGATGAAATGACAGCAAATAGTGCTGAAACGAATAAATTAACGGAAATAAATCAACAGATAATCTGTTAATCATTTAAAGGGCAACTATTGTATAGCATTTTCAGGATTATACTTGCATTTTGTGTTTGTTTACATGCTTTAATGTAAACTGCCCATGGCTGCTGCACCTGTAGTCACCCTCTGTATGGGATTCTCTGTAGGGGTGCCGGTCTCTTTAATCCCCCTCCTGGAAAAGGCCCAGTCTGTCTGATTGGCCAGCACGCTTCCTGGAATCTGGCAAACACATCATAGCCACGCCCCAAAACACCCTCTACCTTATCGCCGATTTTCAAATCCATGAGACCATAATTCAAGAAATTAACATATATTATATATATATTTTAAGACATCAAGACATGGGGAAACTTTACTAAGCTTTTCTCACCATTTGATAGACTACGATTGATATATCTATAATTGACTGATTAATCTGTAAGGGGATAGAATACGATAATTAATGGGAAATAAAACCCTTCGTAATAGTAGAAATAAGAATGCATAAGTTGAAAAGTAAAACTCTCTGAATAATAATACAAAATAAAGTTCAGAGAATATGAAAACCAGTCCCATATTTGATGCATTAGTGGTGGAGATTGAAAACCGAAAGCTTATCTAAGAGGTTTTAGCTCTCTCTCTCTCTCTGCTGCCAGCTGTTGTTTATATCTGCATATTTACATGTGTGTATCCTAACTGTTACGGTTTACTTCACCCATCAACAGTTTCCACATTTACTGTTTTCCATCTGGCTCAGCAATGTGAGGTTTTAGCACGTCAAAGTGCTGCTGTGGGGTTAACACTGCCCTCTTTGTCGCCGCACGAACAAAGGCGGCGGTGATGTAATGTTAGGAGGAGAAGAAGGGGGGAGGGGTGGGGGGAGGATCTGCTGACTTCTAGCTGTGCTCTCGATGCTTCATTCGGAGTTGATTTATTTTCTTGATTAATAACGTTCCTTTTTAAATGTCCATCTAATCTTCCCAAAGCACATTGTGACATCTACAATTGTCTTGTTTTGACAAACAGCCCAAAACCTGAAGATATTTAGTTTACAATCATAGAAGACAAAGGAAAGCAGAAAATATTTACATTTCAGAAGCTGGAACCGCATCATTTTGGTATTTTTACTCCAAAAAAAGGACCCAACGCAATTTTTATAAACTGTAGCAGATACATTTTCTCATCCTCCATGCTGGTGTCTGTGTTTTAGGGACCGGTAGCGGCTCTCTCTCCCACGCCATCCTGCGCACCATCGCCCCCACAGGTCACCTGCACACGGTGGAGTTCCACCAGCAGCGGGCGGAGAAGGTGGCCGAGGAGTTCAAGGAGCACCGCGTGGATCACCTGGTCACCGTCAGGAACCAGGATGTGTGCAAGGACGGCTTCGGAGTAACCGGGGTGGCGGACGCCGTATTCCTGGACATCCCCAGTCCCTGGGAGGCAGTGATACACGCCAAGGCTGCTATGAAGAAACAAGGTAAGACTTGTGAGACACACTGCATGTGTCTTTTATATTAGTCGATGGAGTCTTTTAAGCTCACACTGATTGACTAATTTTTACCAAGAAAAGCCATGTGCATGTAGAAGCAACTTGTGAAGTAAGAAAGATTTTTGTAATAAATGGCTGAATAATTTACTCACAATTTACAAGCCGCAAACTAGTCGTCTTTTCACAAAATGTTGTGATTTTGCTGGGGGGGGGTCTTGCACAGAAATGCCTAACTTTTGATAAGCTTCTTAAATGTGAGGATTCACTGCTTTACCAATATGCTGATTGTAAACTCAGCATATTGGTAATTTAGACTGTTGATTGGACAAAACAGACTATTTACACTAGCGTTAAGTAAAGGCCTAGGTAAATGAATGAGATAGATAGATAGCGTACTGTGGACAAAATGCTATAAACTAAGAATGCTTTCAAAAATATAAATAATGATTGTTTGTTTATTTTTATCAATTTACATATGCAAAGTGAGCGACCAAAACACCCCATCTAAATCACATCAATATTTGGTGTTACTACCCTTTGCCTTCAAACCAGCATCAATTCTTATACAGTACAGGCCAAAAGTTTGGACACACCTTCTCATTCAATGTGTTTCTTTTTTTTCCATGACTATTTACATTGTAGATTCTCACTGAAGGCATCAAAACTATGAATGAACACATATGGAATGATGTACTTAACAAAAAAGTGTGAAATAACTGAAAACATGTCTTATATTTTATATTCTTCAAAGTAGCCACCCTTTGCTTTTTTTGATAGCGCTGCAAACCCTTGGTGTTCTCTCAATGAGCTTCATGAGGTAGTCACCTGAAATGGTTTTACCTTCACAGGTGTGCTTTGTCAGGGTTAATTAGTGGAATTTTTTCCCTTATTAATAAAAAAGCAAAGGGTGGCTACTTTGAACAATCAAAAATATAAGACATGTTTTCACTTATTTCACACTTTTTTGTTAAGTACATCATTCCATATGTGTTCATTCATAGTTTTGATGCCTTCAGTGAGAATCTACAAAGTAAATAGTCATGAAAATAAAAGGAAATGCATTTGAATGAGAAGGTGTGTCCAAACTTTTGGCCTGTACTGTAGGTACACTTGCAAAAAGTCAGGGAGCGTTGAGGATCGTAGACGCAGTGGTCGGCCAAGGAAACTTAGTGTAGCAGAAATCTTTTGAAATCGGAAGATGTCCAGCAGTGCCATCAGCTCAGAACTGGCAGAAACCAGTGGGACCCAGGTACACCCATCTGTCCGGAGAAGTATGGCCAGAAGTGGTCTTCGTGGAAGAATTGCAGCCAAAAAGCCATACCTCCGACATTGAAACAAGGCTAAGCAACTCAACTATGCACGTAAACATAGGAACTGGGGTGCAGAAAAATGGCAGCAGGTGCTCTGGACTGATGAGTCAAAATTTGAAATATCTGGCTGTAGAATAAGGCAGGTTGTTCACCGAAGGGCTGGAGAGTGGTACAATAATGAGTGTCTGCAGGAAACAGTGAAGCATGGTGTTGGTTCCTTGCAAGTTTAGGGCTGAATTTCTGCAAATAGAGTTGGAGATCTGGTCAGGATTAATGGTGTCCTCAATGCTGAGAAATACAGGCAGATACTTATCCATCATGCAATACCATTAGGGAGGCGTATGATTGGCTGCAAATAGTGCTGAAACGATTCCTCGAATAATTTGATTACAAAAAATCCTCGATGCAGAATGACTTGCCTCAAAACTTCGTTAAATCAATGTTACCAACGTTGTATCGCTGACGGACGGTGTTTCCGCACGGAGAATCATTACTGTCGCACAGATGCGGCTCAGTCTGCTGCTGGCGACACATGCCAGAGCGTAAATAGCGAGGGGCTAAGAGAAGAGACAGGCTGGAGAAAACTACAGAAAGTGTCCAAAGTTTGGAATCAGTTCAAACGTAATTAAAACTAAAACTCTGTACTAGGGCTGGGCGATAAATTGATTTTATCGATTAACTCGAATGTGTAGTTAACGTGGATTTGTTTAAATGAAAAATCGATTTTCTCCTTAACATCCTCCGACGCTCCCCTCTGGGCTCCTGTAGCTCCGAATGGGCTCATCCCTCCCCCCGCGCGTTTGCCACCTCTTAGAGATACACAAACAACATGGCAGCGACAGGGACTAACATTAATTATTTTCTTAACCAGTCGTTTCATTACTTACTTATCAGTAATCTCCGCCGAAATGACCGGCCGCTCGCGGTGCTGTGTCCCCGGGTGATAGTCACCTATTCTCGGATATCGGAACTACCAGCTACCGCTGACCTGAAGGAGCACCATGCGGGGCACCAGAGGCCGTGTTGAGGAACTCTTTTGCGTCTCAACACGTCTACTAAATGCTGCTGATATAACCGAGCTGTGACTGAGGTCTGTAGCGGCTTAAACAACTTGCAATCGCCGCTCTGTAGCACGGAGCTCCTCTTTGACGTTTGTTTTTATCGCTACGGAGAAGCTTGCTACAGGTATGCTACATTCAAGAGACCATGGGATGTTAACGTACGTTACTCAGCAACAGGTGAAAATAGGGGCAAGGTTGCGCAATAACGTTAATATGATTTGAACTTTTAGCAAGGAACGAGAAGTGAATTACCTGTATGTGTGAAAACAGCTTTATCTCACGCATCCATTTTGTTGTTGTTGAATATATAGCGTGATTATATGCGTGTAGTGTGTGTATGAGTCAAAACAAAATAAAACTTGTTTTGAACAATTTATTTGTCATCTGCAGATTGATTATAAGTAGAGGGAGAAAAAAATCGATTTAAATCGGATTTATTTTTTTTCATATCGCCCAGCCCTATTGGGCTTGAGTATAACTAATATTTACATACAGTACAGGCCAAAAGTTTGGACACACCTTCTCATTCAATGCGTTTTCTTTATTTTCATGACTATTTACATTGTAGATTCTCACTGAAGGCATCAAAACTATGAATGAACACATATGGAATTATGTACTTAACAAAAGAAATAACTGAAAACATGTCTTATATTTTAGATTCTTCAAAGTAGCCACCCTTTGCTTTTTTTGATAACTCTGCAAACCCTTGGTGTTCTCTCAATGAGCTTCATGAGGTAGTCACCTGAAATGGTTTTACCTTCACAGATGTGCTTTGTCAGGGTTAATTAGTGGAATTATTCCCTTATTAATAAAAAGGAAACTCATTGAATGAGAAAGTGTGTCCAAACTTTTGGCATGTACTGTACAGGCCTACTGTATATACAGATCAGTCTCAGGTTGAAACTTGTAGTTCTGAAAGTTAAGTTGCACAACTTGATGTAATGTTTGTGTATGTTTAATGTATGCCTGTTTGAGGTTGATATCATTGGCACTTAAATGCACTTACTATGTTTAGTTTTTTGAGAGAAGATATTGTAAGCAATGTAGGCAATACAAATGTTGCTTTTTTCTCTCGAAAATGTTGCTTTTTTTCCTAGTTTGGGTTGTTTAAAAACGCAAAAACAAATTATCCAATTAATCGATCGATACAGTGCTGGATTAATCGATTGCAAAAAGAATTGATAGCTGCAGCCCTAGCCGCAAATTTATTCTGCAGCAGGACAACGACCCCAAACATACAGCCAAGGTCATTAAGAACTATCTTCAGTGTTAAGAAGAATAAGTCATATCATATCATATATCAGAGTGTGTCTGGGATAACGTGAAGAGACAGGATTTGAGGAAGCCTACATCCATAGAAGATCTGTGGTAAGTTCTCCAAGATGTTTGGAACAACCTACCAGCCGAGTTCCTTCACAAACTGTGTGCAAGTGTACCTAGAAGAATTGATGCTGTCTTGAAGGCAAAGGGTGGTCACGCCAAATATTGATTTGATTTAGATTTCTCTTCTGTTCATGCACTGCATTTTGTGAATTTGTTAATTGTCAATTTGTTAATTTTTGAAAGCATTCTTGGTTTACAGCATTTTTTCATACCTGCCTAAAGTTTTTGCACAGTACTGTGTGTGTGTGTGTATGTATGTATGTATGTGTATATCTATCTATCTATCTATCTATCTATCTAATCTCCATATCCTGTTTCTGCAGAAAAAACATTCACCATCAGCTGATGTTGACTTTTCTGTGACTCGTCCTTACACTGCAGGAACATGACTGTGACTGAGCACATTTTAAAATACCAGCCAGGGAATTTATTCCCCCCCAGGCTGTGTCGCCTCACTCTGCACTCGCACATCGACCATCAATCGACACATCTCATTAACTTTGTCCTTGTGTGTGTTTGTACCTGGTGGCAGAATAATGTTGGCGTTTCTGTGACAGCCATGAGCAGCAGCATGTCTGGGCAGGTTGGCGGTTCACTGAGGTGGTCAGTGTTTAGAAGTAAAATGTAAAGATGCACAGGATCAGTGGTTTATGTGGCTCATGTGGCCACTTAAATGCAGCCTGATTTTAAAAAGTAAGCCCCAATATGAAGAGGAATGCTGCTCTCCCTCCTACTCATTGAATCCCTTTTATGGTGCCACTGCTACATATTACACACACACACACACACACATATATACACACACACACACACACACACACACAGATACTGATAGTGTGCAGCCATTGTAGAAGCAGTCCCATGACCATACAGGGTTATGCTGCAGGGAGAGAGAGCTGGTGAATGTGGCTCCATAAGGAAAGGCTTGTTGATTTACTTCCCACTGCTCGGACTGGATGTTTTCTCTAGAGAGTCAAGGGCAAGCTGAGCACCAAAAAATGCTTAAACGCAGCAAAAAAAAGTCACCTGGGAAAGCTCTGAGGTGTTGTACACCACAAGGTAGGAAGCTAGCCAGTGTTTTGCCAGACAAGTTGTTTGCAGAGTGGAAACGACAGGAGGCATGACTTATCACCCACTGCCCAAATTCATCACCTTGTCGTTCATTTATCTGCACAGACTGATTCCAAATCTGTTCTCAGGCTCAAGAAAAAAAGTTGTTGAGAGCTGGTTTACCGCAGTGGACAGAATGTAGAAGTTCTAATTCTTCTAATGTTTTGGCCTGCAGCCCGGTCTGGACCAGGGGAGATTTTTTCCCAATTACGTCAGCTAAATGCACTATTTTTCAGGCTGTTTGAGATAATAGAATGCATAAGGATGCAAAGGAATAGGAGTGTTTCATTAATATTAGTTTTTTGTTATTATTAATTGCTCAGATTTACACAACAAAAGATTTGACACATGGCACTGACAATTCAACCAAATACAAAGTATTTATTCAATTTTCGCATGGTGACTTATGATGTGGGGGGGTATGGGGGTCCTCCCCCAGAAAATTTTGAGCATTAAACTCTTCATTTCTTGCATTCTGGTGAATTTTTATGCACATACAGTGGGGGAAATAAGTATTTGACCCCTTGCTGATTTTGCAGGTTTGCCCACTTACAAAGAATGCAAAAATCTACAATTTTAATCATATGTACATTCTAACAGGGAAAGACAGAATCCCAAAGAAAATTCCAGAAAATCACATCATACAAATTTATTAAAATTGATAACCATCTGATGAGGAAAAAAAAGTATTTGACCCCCTGGACAAACAGCATGTTAATATTTTGTAGAAAAGCCATTATTGGCCAGCACAGATGTCAAACGGTTTTTATAGTTGGTGACAAGGTTTGTGCACATTTCGGCAGGGATGTTGGCCCACTCCTCCCTGCAGACAGCCTCCAAATCATTGAGGTTCCGAGGTTGTCGCCTGACAACTCGAATTTTAAGCTCCCTCCAAAGATTTTCAATCGGTTCAGGTCTGGAGACTGGCTAGCCACTCCAGAACCTTGATGTGCTTCTTCTTCAGCCACTCTTTTGTTGCTTTGGCGGTGTGCTTAGGGTCGTTGTCGTGCTGAAACACCCATCCTCGACCCATCTTCAGCTCTCTCACTGAGGGAAGGAGATGTCGGTCCAGAATTCCACGATACATGGCCCGTCCATCCTCCCGTCAATACGATGGAGTTGTCCCGTCCCCTTGGCTGAAAAGCACCCCCAAAGCATGATGTTGCCACCACCATGCTTGACGGTGGGGATGGTGTTCTTTGGGTTGTACTCGGTGTTCTTTGCCCTCCAAACACGACGAGTTGAGTTGAGGCCAAAAAGTTCTATTTTGGTCTCATCTGACCACATCACCTTCTTCCAGGCCTCTTCTGAGTCGTCCAGGTGGTGAATGGCGAACTTCATGCGGGCCTGTACATGTTTCTTCTTGAGCAGGGGGACCTTGCGTGCGCTGCAGGATTTCAATCCATGACGGCGTAGTGTGTTACCAACCGTTTCTTTTGTAACTGTGGTCCCAGCTGCCTTCCGTTGATTTATCAGTTCCCCCTTGTGGTTTTGGGATGATTCCTCACCGTTCGCATGATCAGGGACACCCCACGAGGCAAGATCTTGTGTGGAGGCCCAGACCGAGGGAGGTTGGCGGTGGTGTGGTGCTTCTTCCATTTCCTGATAACTGCACCGACAGTTGATCTTTTCTCTCAAGTTGCTTTCCGATTCTCTTGTAGCCCATCCCAGCCTTGTGCAGATCAACAATCTAGTCCCTGATGTCCGTGAAAGCTCTTTTTGGTCTTGCCCATGGTGGGGATGTTGGATGCTGGTTGTTTGGGTGTTGACAGGTGTCTTTTATACAGGTAACGAGGTGAGGCAGGTGTATTTGATGTAGATAATTGGTTCGGATTGGGGCTGTGTCTTAAAGAAAGACTAACTGGCTTGTAGGATCCAGAATACTTGCTGTTTGTCCAGGGGGTCAAATACTTGTTTTTCCTCATCAGATGGTTATCAATTTTAATAAATTCATATGATGTGATTTTCTGGAATTTTCTTTGGGATTCTGTCTTTCCCTGTTACAATGTACATATGATTACAATTGTAGATTTTTGCATTCTTTGTAAGTGGGCAAACCTGCAAAATCAGCAAGGGGTCAAATACTTATTTCCCCCACTGTATTTATACCTTTTTCTGAATAAATTGATGCTGGAAATCTTTATGTAAAAGGTAAACATAGATTATAATCCAAATATAAAAACATAATGGAATATATGGAAGTAATGCTCTCAGGCATTCTGTATTGCTTTCATCTATTTATTCTCCTGTAGATCAGCTTTTCTAATGAATCAGCACACATGTAGCCTAGAGGCATCATTTACTCTTCCCTTTTCTTTTGCATCTTTTGTTGAGGAAGTAACCTCCTTAAATGTGCATATGACAATTATTCACGTCAATGATAAATTAATTCATTTTAATAAATTAATAAACCCCTGGACTGTAATATTTCAGATTTGTTTGAGCAAGATTTCTGCTCATGTCCAAAATTTTGTGCACATTCAAAATATATCTGTTATCGGAGTTTAGGAGGAGTCGTGATATTTTGAGAAAAATAAAGTTTATAATAGTCGATATATTTCACAAAATAATCTACCTGCACCATAATCTGCTGTGCATTACGTGATTGCTCTGCTGATAGGGTAGATCTCAGACCGTCCGTCAGACACAGAGCCGAGTTTGGGTCTCTGGTCTCTGAATGAGCGAATATTTAGGGAAGTGTCTGTACGCTGCTCTTTGCTTTTTTTCATTGGTTGTTGCGTTAAATCTTATTAGCTATTGTGTAGCCCCTTTCTTTTTTTTGATTGGCTGAAAAGTGGCAGGCTCGACTAACAACTCCAGGGGAGACGCGCTTGATTCCTGCCGGTTCCATAGTGAGAGCGGCGCGCCAGAGACATTTTGGGCGCTGCGGCCTATTCAATTTATTATAAATAGTTTTTCCACGTGAGAAATACAATGAGTGGCGGGAGTGCGTGACAAAAGACCGAAATGAGTGACTGTCGCGCTCAATTTGACACTTGAGAGCCTGCAGTCACTTAAACGTACAATATGTAACTTTTTGTCACTAGGGGTCTCTCAACCAAAACAATGGACGGTAAAACTGGACTTTTGATGACGTTGGGAAGTTGCGTGGAATTATGGGAGTTTTTAGAGTTAAACCCCTTCGCTGCCGGTTAGAAAGCATCAGTTCACGGACGAGTTTACCCATTCAAGTTTATTCACGTTACGTTTAGTAACGTTTATTCATGTTATTGTAATAAAATAGTTGCAGTTTCCCCAACATAATTACGTTTTTCTTGATTAGATTTTTATTTGTAGCTGACCAGTTAGCTAGTGAGCTAGCAAGCTAACAGTAGCCAGTAGCTAAAACACAAAATATTTCACATATCAATGTCATCTTTTGGATGGTTTCAACACCGGGGCAGACGGGGTTTGTTGTAACGCTAGCTAGCTACTCAACGAGTCTGAGAGACGGGTGTGGGTGGGGATTGTCGGGGAAATCTCCGCGATAGCGAGCCAGGACGTTCGATGCCTGTTGTGCAGCAGCAGAACATCTCCCAGCCGCCCGGAATTATCTCCCCTTCACTTTTCAGTAATCTTAACTTTTCGTTTTGATGCTTAACCCACCTTTTGTCAGGTTAATTTAGCTAACCGTAAAGACAGCTAAACGCGAAGGGGGGGAGAAATTCAGCAGGGAGGAGATTTTCGGCACATAAACCGGTAGCACTACGGAGATGTACCTAGCTAGCTACCGCTATGGATGGCCGCTGTTGTGACTCGGTGCTGGGTCTGATATGGTCTGTTTCCCGACGTTTAATTAAACTGCCGTTAGCGTCGTAAGCACCAGGAGATAAGTTCTGGCCGGGGGGGTTGCTGTAATGAAAGTAGTTGGCTGATAGCTGACTGGGGGCTAACGGTAACTAGCTAGCTTTATGTCCCGGGCTGTTGTCAGCTGTCATCCCGACTGAGTCTCTCTGCGCCGGGGGAGTGAGGCAGACAGACCGGGGTGTGCTACTTTGGCTAAATTAGCATTAGATTAATCGTCTATCTACAGCTAACGTTAGCTCAGTCCTGTTAGCTGTGGTCGAAACAGTCATACTAAAAATAACTTTATTAGCGTGTTGAACGATGTTGTAACCTCATAATGTTACCCACTAGTGTTGACGAACTGACCGAAGAGCCGGTTAATTAACCCGACTCGTGTCACTGAGCCGGGAGAATCGAGTGCCATACGTCAATGAACCGACTCACTCGTGTTTTTTTCTTTTACTTCATTCGTGCCGTTAGCATTATATATGTCAATGGTTGGCCGTTGTGTAGCTGGTATTCTTCTGCTACTGTGTGTGTTGTAATCTAGATCATTAGCGCCTCCGCTGGACTGGAGTGGTGGTGGTAGAATCAATCAGGAAATGAGCTACTAATGCCTAGACCCAATGCCGAACGAGACCGAATGTAACTGTGCAACCTGCCGGCCGCTCGACTCTAATGTAACCGTGCAACCGGCCGGCCGCTCGACTCTAATGTAACCGTGCAACCGGCCGGCCGCTCGACTCTAATGTAACCGTGCAACCTGCCGGCCTGCTCGACTCTAATGTAATCAAGCGGTGTCTTGGTTCTCGGCAAGTTTGAGTTATTAACCGAGCCTTGTTTCTGGTGCATCTTAGAGGATTGTGTTCACGGCAATTCACACATTATCGATGGGGAAGTATAGTACATCACATACAAATACACAAATGTTATTTTGGTAGTTATGTTAAGTTAAATGTTAGAGAAGTGAATGTTGCTACGTGGTAGCTAGGCTAGGCTGTCACAAGGAGACTGCGCACCAGGCTACTGAACGAGACCGTAAGGACCATAACCGAGGCTACTGCATGAGTCTATATTCAAACGGGTGTCTAGGTTCTCGGTAAGTTTGAGTTATCAACCGATAGCAGAAGCCTTTATTTCTCGTGCATCTTAGATGATTGTGTACATACAAATTAATAGATTACGTTATCGATGGATATCACATACAAATGCACGTCATGTTATCTTAATAGTTATGTTAAGTTAAATGTTTGTTACGTGATAGGTAGGCTGTCACCAGGAGACTGTGCACCAGACTACTGAACAAGACCGTAACCGTGCCTAATGCATGAGTCTAATGCATGAGTCTATGTAATCCAACGGGTGTCTAGGTTCTCAGCAAGTTTGAGTTATCCACCGATAGCAGAAGCCTTTATGTCTCGTGCATTTTAGAGTTGTGTTCATGGAAATTCATATGCTACATTACCATGGGGAAAGTATTAGGCCTATATCACATACAAACACACGTAATGTTATCTTGATAGATATGTAAAGTTAAACGCGATCACCCCCGCCGCCGAGGGCACGCGAACCGGTGACCGAATCTATTAACTCGGTAGGCCAACCAACGACTGTCCGGTTGAACCGACTCTCGTAAAAGAGTCGGTTGTCCCATCACTATTACCCACAAAGCTTTAGCACCAAACGTTAGCACATTGTACTAACGTCAAGCTGGTATCAATATGGAACTTTCAAAATAGATAAGGTCTCTGTTGTATTACTGTGATTAAAAAGTGGGATGTAATTAATCACAAAATGATGCTGTATGGCAAAAAGCAGTATTACGGTTACAACTATTTTTTTTCTGTGACATTGTATGATTTACAATTACTCCTGAACGTATCATCTTGG